>NC_080090.1:43665000-43775000 GCF_950005125.1 Chionomys nivalis | reverse complement strand
TACACATCCAAGGACATTGAACGGGATGATGAATCTCCCCAAAGATCATCGCTTCCATAGGCACTGTACAGACATCCCTGGCTGAAGAATCCCGGGATTCGTCTGTGCCCCTCATAACCTTTGCCTTACACTGTTTTCATGACTATACATAGGTGACTGTCTCCTCTAACAGACAACCAGGTTCTCAAGGTTATAAACAGGGAGCCATCCATCCACGTGTTATACTAACACACCCACAGCTTTCTTCCTCCACAAGGCTCCATGCAGTAAATACAGTGGATCATAAGTTAGTGGATTAGCATTTGAGTTTAAGAAGACACACTTTGGCCATACAGAGCACATCAGTTCTTCCAACGCTCACTTCACTCCCCTCCAAGCCTCTGTCCATTGAGCATAGCATTAGAGTACCAGAACTGTGTCACTGTGACTACCCCAAGTCCCCATCATCATGCAAGGTTCTGCCCTTTGCTCAGTGTAGGAGCCCGGGAGACATCTATAAATGGGATCATGGAAGTCCCTGATTCTTCATTGGTTTATTTGTTTGTTTTCCTAAACTTTAGAATATAAAGGAATTTATATATTGTGGGATGCTAGGGAGAGCTTCATGGGCCGCTGTGTTAGGGTCATATCCTTGGGCCAGTGATTGACAGCAGCTCTACCCACAAACTTAAGCCTTGGCTCAGTTCTCTATTTGATGGAGGCTCTCTCCTGAAACTTTGAACTGTTTTTTTTTTTTTTTCTGGCCTCAGAAGGCGTGACTCACACCCCCCTAACCTATTAACAATCCCGTAAGATGGGAACACTGGGCAGTGTTGATGAGGATGGCATTTTCTTTTATCTACTCGCAAGTGGTTTTAATAGAGTTGTAACTGTTTCCCTCCATAGATTCCAGTCTTCTGATTTTCTTTAAGTGAGCTACCAGGACTGTCAGCACGCTGCTTTGTGTTTGGAGTTTAAGGACCGCTGCCAAGGGTTCCATTAGATTTGATTCAATTCAATTTAAACCATTTACCGTGATCCCACTAAACAAAATAAACTACTTGTGAATTAAACAGGAGGCAAACACAAGCAAAAGCAACCCAGGGCCTTACCCCAGAAAGCTTACGATCCTGGGGGGCAGGTGATAAGCAATTGAGTGTGACATAAAGCAGAGACAAGAACTTCTCTTTAGAACAAGATCTCAGTGTGAGTGAAGGGGTCAAGTTTATGCTCATAATTGATTGTACATTCAAAAGGGAAGAGGGAGTTTTGATGGGGCCTCTTTTCCTATAAGCATAAAGCATCCAGGAATCAGATGTGTGTGTGTGTGTGAGCGCGCGCGCGCAAGGGAGCATACGTGCATGCGTGTGTGTGTGTGTGTGTGTGTGTGTGTATGTGTGTGTGTTTCTTAGAGAGGAACCGATTAAAAGAGGAGGGAGGAAAGAAGAGGAGAGGGAAGAGGAGCGGAGAGACAACATGAGAACATATGTGGGAGGAACCTGGGAAGAAGTGGTTCTAGAACGCAAACAAACTGAACTTGTGACCATCTAGCCAGAAAACTTGCTGTAGTTGTTATATAAACATGAACACAGCACAATGGCCTCACAGTTCTGGAAGCTGCAGTCCCTGCCTAATGGAGCCTGCTGTATCGGCTCTATGGTGACACATCATGGCAGGAACATGTGGTAACACAGAGCTTTTTGTCTTCTGGCTAAGAGTAGAGATAGAAAGCAGAAAGGGTTGGATATGCACATCCTTTCAAGGTCATGTCCCCAGTGACCAGATTTCAAGAACTGACTTTCTCCCAAGAGCATCCTGAAGACAAAACCTTGAAGATGTAGCTCTTAGGGGAGCATCGAGGACCCAAATTATCACACTTCAACTACACCCTAAGTCATGTCGCATGTGGCCAGTGAGCTGTGTAATAGGTCTATAAGTGTTTCAGTTTCCTGAAGCCTTTAGCATTTCCTCTCAACTTACCTGGTTCTTTTTCCCTTTGGCTGTGACCTTTTAAGTTCCATTCTATGTTGGTCTCCACAGTGGTGTAACATAAAAGCCCCAAAATACAACCAGCAAGCATGCTAATAAAGCTTAAATCCAGCAATCTTGATGACAGGGTAGCTGTCTGCTGGCTCAGTCTGTCTTAGCTGTGAGGTTCTCAAGTTCCATGGCCTTCATGAACTTCCTGATCATTTGAAATGTTTGATTCTATTTTACCCTAGTCTTTCTACTCCTTGCTTCTTTTGCTATGCAAAGAGGGTGTGTGTGTGTGTGTGTGTGTGCACGTGCGTGCGTGTGTAGACGTGTTTGCGTGTGTTTGCATGTGTGTGTGTAGATGGAGAAAATGACACTAGCCCTTAAAGCGGTTTTTGTGAAAATAGAACATATCACTTTGCAACCACTTTCACTGCTTTTACAGAAGGGGCCAGCTTTCAGGAAAACACATTTACAACACAACCAGTTTTACTCTGCTTCGGTGTGGTTGTTTATCCACAGAATACAGACACTTTCAATAAACTTTAAATCATTAAGGCCCATCTATAGGGTTGTCACATAATAGGAAAAGGAAATTTGAATTTTCAGTAAGATTTAGCAAAGCACATAAACCCAGATACACTGACCTGACAAAAGAGAAAGAGGGAAACAGCCTGGAATGCAGTGGCACAGGAGACAATGTCCTGAACAGAACACTGATAGCACCGACAGTAAGGTGGACAATTAATAAATGCGACCTCATGAAACTGAAAAGCTTCTATAAGGCAAGGGACACCATCACTAGGACAAAACAACAGTCTACAGAATGGGAAAAGATCCTCGCCAACCGCCCATCTAGCAGAGAGCTAATTTACAAAATGTATAAACAACTCAAGAAATTAGACATCAAAAACCAAAGAAAACATAACACAAATAATCCAACTAAAAACATGGGGCACAGATCTAATAGAATTTCCAGCAGAAGAATCTCAAGTGGCCATTAATCACTTGAAGAAATGTTCATCATCCTTAGCCATCAGGGAAATGCAAGGCCAAACAGCTCTGAGATTTCATCTTACACCTATCAGAATGACTAAGATAAAAACAAACAAAACAAAACAAAGAAAAACAAGTGACAACTCATGCTGGAGAGGATGTGGAGCAGGGGGAACTCTCCTCCATTGCTGGTGGGTGTACAAACTTGTACAGCCACTTTGGAAATCAATATGGCAGCTTCTCAGAAAAATTGAGAATTTATCTTCCTCAAGACCCAGCTATACCACTCTTGGGCATATACTCAAAAGATCCTTAATCATACTACAAGGAACCTCCTCAACTCTGTTCATAGCAACTTTATTTGTAATAGCCAGAAACTGGAAACAATCTAGAAGTTTCTCAGTGGAAGAATGGATAAGGAAAATATAGTACATTTGCACACACAAAAAAGTGCTACAGTTACAAAAACAATTTATACATTTATTAAAAATAGTATTACTCAGTTATTAAAATCAGTGACATCATGAAATTATCAGGCAATGGGTGGAACTAGAAAAGATCACCCTGAGTGAGGTAACCCAGATCCAGAAAGACAAACATGGTATGTACTCGTTTATAAATGGATATTAACTCTAAAGGATAACCATGCTATAATCCACAGACCCAGAGAAGCTTAGTAAAAAGGAGAATTCAAGGGGGAACACCTGGATATCCCCGGGGAAGGGAAATAGAGGAATGAGCTTCTGGGTGGACTGGGGGCAGGTGGAGATGGGAACAGGAGGGATCAGATGGGGACTGGAAGAGAAGAATACTAGAAGAGGTGGCTGGAAAATGGGGCTTTGGGGAGTCATATAGAAACCCAGTACAATAAAAAAAAAAAAAAAACTCCTAGAAATCGACAAGGGTGACCCTAGCTAAGGTTCCTAGCAATAGGGGACATGTAGTGTAAACTGGCCATCTCCTGTAACCAGGCAAGACTTATAGTGGAAGGACAGGGACACCAACCTAGCCACATATCCTTTGACCTACAGTTCAGCCTGCCTACAAGATACGCTGGCTTAAAGGAAATTGTGAGCTTGGCCAACCAATGCCTAGTCCAGCCTGAGACCAATGCTATGAGATGGAGCTCACTTCTGACACTACCTCGAGAGCCAGGACACACAGGTTTGATAGCCGGGAGACCTAGGATAGGATCAAGCAGGACGAGGGGGTGGGGGAACGTCAATGTAATGATGTTTAACGACATTCTGCTGTACTCAAAGATTATTGCCTAACCCAATTGTCAACAGAGAGGTTTCATGCAGCAACTGATGGAAACAGATGCAGAGAGCCACAGACAAACATTAGGCAGAGCTCACAGATTCCTATTGGAGATGGGGAGAAAGGATTGTAGGAGCCAGAGGGGTCAAGAATACCACAAGAAAACCCACAGAATCAACTAACCTGGGCTTACAGGGCCTCAGAGGACCTCACAGATGCTGACTGACCCAGGAGTCCTCATGGAACTGACTAGGCCCTTTTCATATTTGTTATAGTTGCATAATAATAATAATTTAAAAATCATTAAAAAGTTTAAATAATTAGTATGGCGTACATGTGGGTCATGCTCAAATGATGTATCTGCTATGTACTGGGGAATCCAATCTTCCACAATACCATATACTTTTGTTTGCAAAAGCTAGCAACTTTTCTCAGTTACATCTAAAATTTGAACTTCAAGAATTTATCATAAAATTTGGGAGAGTTTGGTGTGTTGGTCAAGAGTGTAGATGGCTTCTGCTTGGATTTTCTTTTTTGATGCACACAAACTTTACGCTTCCTTACTTATCAAGCAAGGTTTGATTGCACATTTGTTGTCTACTTTAAGAGAATTGTTTGATTAGCTTGGTCAATTAACTGGTGTAAGTTCCCTTCTTCTCTCCTCAAAGATCATGGATTCAGATGCTAGGAACCTCTGTTAGCCTGGATTCCTACGTATCTCCAGGAAGCCAGGTCTCTGACATGAGATGTGGCATGAAATGCAGGTATGTTTAGTGTGGGAAGGGACAGGGTGCAGCTGGTGATATCTGTGGAATAAATAGCCCTGGAGGGAATGCCCAGGGTCCTACAGATAACCACGCGTAAATCTCAGCTACTTCACACTAGCTGGCTTGTGGATGCTTAGCAAGGGGCTCCTTGAGAGTGATGTTGGAGGCTCTCACTGTGGTGAACACTTTCTGAGCACTTGCTCTTTAAATGCCAAATTTGATAACCTATGCTATTAAAACAGAAACCAAAGGGAAAGCAAAACAAAACTCCCTTTGAGCTACAGAAATTTCACTGGGCTTGTCGGCTCCCAGAGACTTCCTGTACAACTTAAAAGTACTAGCTCATCTAACTCTCTCCCCACCAGAAGAAGGGCTATGTCTGTCTCAATGCTAGCATCAGTTGCATGGCTCTCTTCACTATACAGACTTGGTAATAATTTTAGAATTACTACTAGGGTCTCTGACAACAGGACAGGAAACAGCTACTACCAGGATCCAACGACAGCAGGACAAGAAATACCTCCTATCAGGGTCCAATACAGCGGGTCAAGAATTATCAGACTGAGAATAAATCACTTAACTATCTTTTGTTGATACAGTTTAAGATGGTCTGTGGCAGGGTGACATCAATTGAACAGAAACATGTGTAGACTCTCTTCCAGCCTCACAGTTCTTCTCTTAGTCCGGATCCACACTGTCAATATTCCCCTGCCCATTTTCCTACTTCTAACCTATAGTTAGTTTATTCTGACCATATCTGTAGATGAGCTAGTTTCCTGCCCACTAGTTCTCAGTGGAGTCATGATCAATGCAGGCATACACATATGAACCAGTGACCTGCACAGTGTTCCTGGCTATCTCTTGTAACTGCTTCACGGCTTTCCTATCTGTTAGCTCATATTGTCCATCTTTCTAGTTTTCCCCTTCTTCCTTTTATTCCTACGACATCAGCATCCACCTTCTCACTCTCCCTGAACTTCCATCCTGTTCTAGACTTCTGTACTTGTAGCAGTCCGTTTTACTTCCGACATGGCAACTCTGCCCTAATAATCCACAAGCTGGTAAATCTGTGTGTAGACTGGGCTCCATTGTTTCTTCATCTTGCATCCCTGTAGTGGTTGTACAGAAGGATAATCCCCACTTCTTATTCCTGCTGCAGGAATGTTTCTTACTTTGTAAAGAAAACCAGCATTAGCGTGTACTTACTTCTGCCAAGACAACAGGACTAGAATAAGGATGTCTCCATAGATAGATGCAGTTTTAATGATGATTTTATGCTCTGTGAGGTCAGGTGGATAAAAACTTGAGAAGTCTAACTTGTGTCTCATTCTACACACACACACACATGCACACACACACCTTACAGTAGCAATTTTATCTGCTGGCAAGTTCAACTTCTAAGTAAAAAATTCAGCATTGTCAGGAAATATGACTTATGCCCAAGGAATCCTTACATGAGTCCTGAACTACACTTTTTCAAGTCATCTATTGTCTGGTTCCTCACCATTCTCAATGAATTAACAACAATATCTTTAACTGAAATGAACAGATAACACTGTGAAATCACACAAATTTGTGGGGTATACTGACACTTCAATGCACATACAATGACAAATGGGTATTTCTACCTCTTTAAGTTTCTTTTAACTATTTTTTAGAGGTCTGGATAGAGCACTGAGTGTTAGAGCACACTGCCCCCTCCTCAATTTCCAGCACCACTCTTAACAGTGAATAGGGCCTCATACTTGTGGCGTGTGATGCGACATTTTGGTAGGTTAGAAAGTGATAAAGTTCTATCAACAGTGAAACACCACGGAGCCAAAGGTTCATTATTTATCATGAATGCGCTAGTGGTTCTCATCTCCTACGCATATGTACTTAGGACTCAAAGAGGCTAATAGATACAAAGCATTTTTAGGCAGTTCTTTGAAAGTTCTAGCAAGTTTGTCAAGACATATTTTAGAGGCAGAAACATCTCCTTTCTCCCACATTTGCAAATTGAATGCTTGCAATGACAATTACACCTTTGATGTGGGATTCCTCTCTGTAGGCTGTGAATATGAATGATTAATAAAGAAAACTGGCTTGGCCTGATAGGGTAGAGTAGGCAGATAGGTAGATAGGGTAGACAGGGAAAACTTAACTGAATGCTGGGAGAAAGGAGAAAGAGTCAGAGAGAAGCCATGTCAGAGAGAAGCCATGTAGTCCCGCTGGAGACAGATGCCAGAACTTTACCTGGTAAGCCATCGCCTCATGGCGATACACAGATTAGTAGAAATGGGTTAAATTAAGATGTAAGAGTTAGCCAATAAGAAGTTAGAGCTAATGGGCCAAGCAGTGATTTAATTAATACATTTTCTGTGTGGTTATTTCGGGGCTGAGCAGCCAGGAACTAACAAGCAGCCTCACAAAACACACCTTCCCATACCTCCTCTGTTCTCTGTTTATGAACAACCGTGGCAGAGTTTAAACTCTGCTTTATCTCAACACCTGCTTTGCCTCTGGATAAGTCACTCATTCTTTCTGAGAAGTCAGCTCATTCCTTCCCGTGGCCCCACACAGAAAGCCTTACTCCACTCTGTTAGACACAGCATGTCAAAGAACACACTATGTCTCTACCTAAGCCAAACAGGTATGTGACTATGCGATCGGATGACGCAGAAGACAAGCGAACAGTAAGCAAAAGATGCCAAAACAATTCCAATAGCTGGAAAGTGTAAGAGAAAATTTGGACTGGAGAGAATTAAAACATTAAATTGTATATAGAACTGAAGTGGTTAGTGAGAATCAAGCTAATGTACCTGAGAAAGAAACGGATTCCTAGTATATGTCAGTTTCCCATGTGAGCAATCATATATGTAAATATAAAATACTGATTGAGAACCACAACATAAATACACTAGCAAATGGAGGGGAGGAAGTGAACACAGAAATAGATATAGAATAGCTAAAAGCTTTCTAGTTGCATGCCAGCAAGCGATTTCTACGAAGGCATGTGGAAATGTGTGAGCACATCGTTTGGAAATGTTCGGCAGGGGACTAAAACATCAATGAAGAGTTGACAACATTGCCTTAGTGGAGTGGGAAGTTGGTGCTGGGACACCGTGCGGAGCTGCTGGGCCCTGTTCCAGAACACTGCTCAGTTCCTCCCCAGAACACAGGCGATCACAGATGGAATGTGAAGCAATCCCACAGCTCATACCTGGCTGCTTAGTTACCAAGTTGTGGGGCTTGTTGAGGGTGTTGTAGATCCTTGAGGAGGTGGGGCTTGCTAGCAGCTGTAGGACAATCAATGCAAGCCTTGAAGACTATACACAGACTACAGTCCCTGCCTGCCCTGCTTCCTGTCCATCATGACCCCTAGCTCAAATGCTATAAGACTGTGGACTAGGCCCTATTAACTCTGAGCCTGAACAAGTCTATTCCTTCAAGCTGTTCATCATGTACGTGGCCACAGTGGTACAAAGTGACTTACACACAAGCAATGTGTCTCTCTAAACCAAGTCCTTTCATTTTACTCTTACGGGACATAATTTTCCTTTGTAAAATTATTATTATCTTTTTTAGAAGCTCTAAGTTTCTTTTCTAGTGGTAATAAGAATTGGAACTATGGCATCGTGGGCTAGACAAGCACTCTGCCACTGAGGTGTGCCTCTGTTCCAATAAGTAAGGTTTAATCTGAATATGCTGGCCATGGGTCTCATCTCATCTGAGATTCATCCTGTGCAAGACAGGTCATCTCATGGCTAGTGAAAGTGCTTTGTGTCTTGAGCACTCAGAACCAGCTACACCCAACAGTGTGAATGTGCACCTTCCCGATCCAGGTCCACAGCAACAGCATGAGAGAGAGAGAGAGAGAGAGAGAGAGAGAGAGAGAGAGAGAGAGAGAGAGAGAGAGAGAGAGAGGAGATGTTCGGCTCTATTCTTCCACAGGTGTGCCGGCTAAAGAGAACCATACAAAGTGTGCTCAGTCTTGTATGGCCTTAATACACCTCACAGCCTGGTTGACGGCCTTTTATAATTTCTCAGCAAAAGTATCCCAGTTGGAAAAGGGGACATAGGAGTGATGTGCTGGCCTAGATAATTAGCCAGTCTGTTGAACATATCTCCTATTGTATTGAACCCTGGATTTCTTACTGAACCCTTAATAAAAGAAATTTTGACAATTTCAAATGAAGTTTCATGAATTCTAGGGTGTATCCAGATTTGACAGAAGGACTGGGTCCCAAAGGACGTTAGGCAGTTCTCCCACACCTACTAACTAACTCTCCGCCAGTCTCTTTGACTTCATTTATGCCATGGCCATCCGTAATGGCCTCCACAGTTCAAGCCTGACCTGACCCATGGACTTCCCAAGTCATTTGAAAGGAATGGCTCATGTTTTCTGTACCAGGGGCAACTATATCTTGAATGGACTAATGTTTTAAAGCAGCCTCGGCTCTTCTCTTCAGAGAAAGATGCTTCCCTAATCCTTTCAAATTCTAACAACGTGACCAGACAAGCAGAGAAATCAGATAAGGAGTGACGAGCCTAAAAGCTGGTGTCACTGGCCAGAGAAACTTAGCTGTCTGCTGTCACAGGAATTACAATCGCTAGGACTGTCCTGGAAATGTCAAGACAATCATAAACATTTCTTAAGAACTAGAATGAGCAAACAAAACAAATCTCTGACTTCGTAACACAATCCTCCCAAACGTCCACAAATGCCTCTGTAGTCATGGGAAATCTGGTGATGCACCACATTCTTCAAGGTACATCGTTTACAGCAACCATGTAGTGAATTCAGAGGGGACCTGAGATGGCCAAACCACCAAGTCTGTCACTTCTGCATGTCATGTTGGTCTACAGAAGCATGGCATTGTTTTTAATTTAACCTGTAAATCCTGGTGAGCAGGGCGGCACAGTGGGCAGATGTGCTTCTAGAATTTGGGGGACCTGGGTTCATTCAAACGCTTTGAGACTCTCAGCTCACTCCTCTGCAATAGCAGGGGAAACCAAGAGCCACCACAGTGAGTGACGGGGAGGCCCTAACTACTATGAACTAAGTAGCATGATGATCACCCCAAATGGCACACTGGCCATTTGTACCCACTTATTAGTGATCTTGTTTGATGGAATGCACTATGGCTTCCAGTGCCCTACGCAGAGTCTGCACAAAGCTTTCCTCACGGGTGTGTACTATGGTTCCCAGTACTGTGTGTGAAGTCTGATGCATGTCTTAATCACTGGTATGTTCTGTGACCTCCAACACTGTGTGTGGAGTCTGATGCATGCCTTAATCACTAGAACATGCTTTGGCATCTGACACTGTGTGGAGCCTGCATGCTTTGTACAATGGTGTGTGTTCTGGCCCCCAACACTGTGTGCGGAGCCTGCAAGCTTTTTGCAATGGTGTGTGCTGTGGCCCCCAACACTCTGTGCGGAGTCTGCACGAATCCTTTAAGAACTCTTGCTCTTCTTCCTACGGGGTCTTTTACACAAACATTTTTTTTAAATGAATTCCCCCAGCCTTTCCTTATGGATTGTGCCCTGACCTAATTACATAAGTACCTGATGGGCTGGAACTCTTCCAAAAGTGCCTCTTAGGAAAAACAATCTGAAGGGCTTTCTTCCCCCTTCTTGTGTAATTACATAATTACTCAGCTGACTAATACGAGCCACTGTGCGCCATTCTGATCTCCTAGGCACAAAAGAGTTTTATTATTTTCCTTGGAACTACCTAATTACCGATGGCTAGCAATAACTCCCAGGCTCCTTTCAGTAAGTAATCTGTAAAGCTCAGGGCTGCGGTACCGCCAGAAGTCCCAGTAAATGGAGAATTTAGAAAAACAGAGAGTCATTGGGTTTGTAGTGGCACAGGGGGTGGGAGGTCTGATAATGTAACCCAAGCAAATCTGAAGAAAAATGGTAAATCTCTGGGTACAGGATAAGCTAATGAGGCAGGGAGGCAGATTCTCCCTGCCGGCTGCTAGGGCTAAGTGTTCTGGAGCCGAACAGCACCCAAGTACACTTCTCAGCAGTTAGAAAATGACCAAAGAGAACATCAATGTATAGATTCAACCAACTATTCTCTCTCTCTCTCTCTCTCTCTCTCTCTCTCTCTCTCTCTCTCTCTCTCTCTGTGTGTGTGTGTGTGTGTGTAAGAGAGAGTAAGTGAAAGATAGAGATTATTTGTATCTGCCAAGATTGACTCAGAAAAGAAATAAAAGCAAAGCTGAATGAACATGTTGACAAAGCGTAAGTACTAATTGAAACCCCTTTTTTACGTCAGGATGAACGGTCGGTGTCTTAGCTCCTCCTCTGTTGCTGTAATGAACCGCCAAGGGGAAGGACAGGTTCATTTCATCTTCTCACTCTTGGCTTACACTCCACCACTGAGAAAGTCAGGGCAGGGACCCCGAGGTAGGAGCAGAGAGACTGTGGAGCGGCGCTGCTTACTAACTTTCTCCCATGGCTTGCTCAGCTTGCTTTCTTATAGAACCTGGAACCAACTTCCCAGGGATGGCAATGTCCATGGTTAGCTGGGATCTAACACATCAATCATTAATCTAAACAAACAAGTGTCTCCACAGATTTGCCTACTAATCAATTGGATGGAAACATCTTTTTCACTTATGAATTTCCATTTCCCAGAAATATCTATGTTTGTGTCAAGTTGACAAAAACCAGCTAGGAAACCTGTTACATTTTAGTATCTTATAGAATACCAATGCCTTCTATATTCTCTAAATTTGGTCCGCGTTGGCCCCTCATTCATTCAATTTGTGTTTATTTAGGGAATCCTTTAGGAGACTGCTTTGATTATGTTCTCTACTTTTCCAAGAGGTGCAATTTTCAAAGTTTTCAATGCGTTAGGCATGCCAGCACACCCTAGGAGTTTCCCGGGGAAGTTAGGAGGCCAACACACAGGGCCATCTTCTCCCCGTATTGTTCCTCCCTCTGCTATCTCAGTCTTGTTCAAACAGTTCCAGAATAGGTGATCTTGTAACAACTTCCTTCCAGTCTGCAGACAGAAAGCCTGGACAGACTCCATGATCTACAGAGTAAGTAAGTTGACCTGTGCTTTGAATATGACAGGTATTTAAAAAAAAATGTATATTTATACAAGCTATTGATTGGGTTTAATTGCTATTAAATCCAATCTTATCAATTCCCAATGTGCAATAAAATACTGTCACACTCATAATTTAACAGAATTTAAGACAACCTCTATAGTTCACATCTATAAAATATTTTAAGAAGATTGCTACCTTAAATTTCATCTTAGAACTAATGAAAATATTGAGGTTGCTGGACCACCAAGCCTTGCCAGTGCTGTTAGGCTTGGTACTATGTGATTTGCTAAGCAATCAATTTCAACTAATAACAGGAACTCCGCTATGCCATGGGCTCACCCTTAACATTCTTTCAGTTTTGTGAGACATCAGAAAACACAAATCTGAAAAGGTATTTGGTTCAATTTGATCATTACGGGAGATACACCAACTTGGACAAGGCTGTAGAGGTAGGGACACCACAGTCCTTTGACAGCTGAAGGGAAACTGGGCTCACACGGAAGGACTGATCAGAAATCATGCATTCCCCTGGATGCCAGGAGAAGGGCAAGGTGGGGGGAACGGGAGTGAAAGAAGGGGATAGAGAGGGGGAGAGGAGAGGGGCAGAGGAAGAAAGAGAGAAGATAAGGGTGAGGGGGAGATGGAGGAGGCATTGCGTGTCAGAAGGACAGCAGCAGTCTATCCACTCATTCATAATTCTTGGGGATTCACAATTACATCACTGGCTGCCTTGGAAGTGCCTCCTGACCAAGGCCTACCTGTCACTCCAATGCTCAGCTCCCAGGTTACAGTACAGTTCCACTACTCAGTCCGTCAGAAGACCCATGAAAGTGAGAGGGAATCCAAGAAGTATGCAGACATATCCATGAGCATGTCCCCACCGGTTAGTTGCTAAAAGAATTTATCAGGGAGGTACCCCATCTCGTCTACCTGGGCTTTTGGACTAAGCAGCTTCTAGTTACTAGATATCGACCTGACACTCTCTGACTTCTCTTAGATCTTCTGGGGTCATTAAACAAGCTGCATACTTTGCACTTGGTCTTTGAGGAGCCATGGATTAGAGTCCGTTTCTCCGAGATGTTTGGATGGTTGCGATAATGGGACGGTGACCCTTTCAAACTACAAACCCCATGTCCACAGGGCTTCCAGTTAGAGTGAAGGAATGGACAGGAAGGTGGGGACTAATACTTGGCAAAAGTGCAGCTGAAGGACCCCGGACTGAACCGACATATCTTATTTCCTTTGTGTCTTCTGTGCCCTACTGCATCTACGCAGAGGCTTTTAAATACACTTATTTTAATCAAAGTTTATTTATACAAAAGTTGTTTCCTTACCATTTTTGTACACTTCGAAAAACAAGAGAGACTCATTCACCTCCATCTCTAGATAGATTTTGAACATTTATTAAACTTAGGCATGTGACAACCACACACTTCGGGTCTGTGGGACCCTGAGGTTCAGGCTCTGATGTCTACAAGATCTGACAAGGAGGATCTCATGACTTGAGGATTGCTATAACATGCGAAGACTAGCTTTCTGCATCCCTTCTATTATTTAACAACACAAAGGGGTAGTGCCTAGGTCCAGGGGATAGAACACTGGGCACAGAGGGCAAAGGCTGTGTTGAGCAAATTATATCTTCTGCTTGACATTTACAAAAGGCCAACTCCCCACAAATTTCTGAATTAAGAAGTAATATATTCATGTAAGAATCACACATATACCTCAGATCACAACTGGCAGTCATCTTTGAAGGTGACAGAGTGACTGTGAGGCCCTTTCACCAAAGATTGTTCAAAGAACAGAGAAGTTCATCAATGGTTGAAAGGCTTTTGTTATTTGAAAGCATCCCCTGAGCTTTTTTTCCCCCTTGTCTTTTGTTGAGTCCTTTTTCATCTACTTTAAAGAAATTCATTAGACTGTAACCCCTGTTCTTACAAAGAAACGTAATGAAGAAAGGCCTGCAGCTCCTCGGTCCCCTGGTCAGGAGGGCTGTCCCTGGGTCCTCCCTCACGTGTGGCTTCTGTTAAAGCCACCGAGGAGCTCTGATCGGTGCCAGTCACACATCTCCTTGGTGAGCCACAGAAGAAAGGCCATGAGTTCTCACCAATATTCATAAAACCATTGCCATTTATTGTTGCCTCTGTCTAACCTGCCACCCAAGGCTCGAGGCTTTTTTTGTTTTTCTGACCCAGGAGTAAAACCTTTGCTCTCGGGGAATGTAGCCATGAAAACATGTAAGGTTCTTTTGGATGGGAAATCCAATAGAAATCTTCATGTATTATTATAAAAAGTCTCTTTAAAAAAAAAAAAAGTAAAGAAAAGGAATGAGTCCAAAACCTACTTTCTCTTCTCTCCCCTAAACTCCATGGTGAGAATAAACTTTTAGAGAAAGACATTCTTTCTAAGACTATTAATACATCGCTCGAAATTTCCTCTTTCCTTTGTTTAAAAAAAAATTGACTCACTTCCAACTCCTTTTGAAAGAGAGTGTTTAAAAAATGTTCTTTAAAACATACACACACACTCCATCTCTCATCCCTGCTGACCGCTCTCAGGTTACAAGCCTCTGAAGTGCATTTGGCTTGCAGCCCAGTGTATTTATTACTATTAATAAATGAGTCTCTGGTGTAAGAATGCAAATTTTATGTGGCCCATGTATAAATGGGCCAGTTAAGAATGACCAGATACACATTTTATGTGACTGCTAAATAATTATGTCATAGAAGTTCAGCTTGTGAATTTAACATTAAGGAAAGAAATGGATTCCAATAATCTCAAAATGCGTATTTGTCAAAACATGGTTTTGGTGAATTAAGGCTATTTCAAAAAAGAGCAAAACAAAGCGATCAGGTTTAAGAGCAGGGTTGAGGCTTAAACTCCCATAAGAGCCCCTTCCCTAAGGACTTCTGGTGGCAAACTGTAGCCTCTACACCATCGCTTCACATGGTGCCCAAGTCACGAGTTTGCCCTTGGAGTCTCAACAGTTTCTTTGATAAAGACAAGTTCTCAATGACGGACAGATTAAGTGTTGCTTGTGCAGAACTGTGAAGTAACGTAATAATTGGGGTATTAGAATAGTGGGGGGGGTAAAGAGAGCAGGTAACGGGGGCTGGAGTGGGAAGATGGGGAGACACGCTGGCCCAGAGTGTGGGAAGCTAGAGTCTTTGAAATAGAGTGAGAGCAATTGAACAAGCTCTGGGATCACACTTGACAAGACTGTTCTATGCTCAAAATTTACTCAATGCTTATATCTTACAAGCTCACACACACATACACACACACACACACACACACACACATGCATACACACGCACATATACACACACAAACACACATAGGGAATTATGTCAGGTAGGAGATGTTCCCCTGCCTGTAACTCAATTTGCCATTCAAATGGTAAAACAATCAGAAATAAGATCATTTTGGCAAAGCAATTCTGAAGATAGAAATGCTTACAGTAAACGTGTATAATAAATGTCACAGCGCATTCATTATCAAAGCATGGTATACACCTCAATTTATACAATTTTCATTTGTTAATTATACATCAATAAATCTGGAAAAGAGAAAGGCAGGGTTGCATGCTACAGAGGATGAAGTACACGTTCACAAATAATCCTTTCCACAGTAGCTTCCCCCACAAAGCGACACGTCGTTTGTCACAGTATACCTCTTTCTCGGAATGCCAGTTTGAGAGTGAGGAAGGCATGCTCAGAAAAGTCTTTCAACCCAACACATATCCTTATGGTACTGGTGAAAGATTCAGAAAACACATTATTACCTGCAATAATCCCAAAGACATAAATGTCCCCAGTCAACGTGTCCGGTAGGGAGATTAAGCACACACGGAAGAGCTGCAGTTAGAGTTTCCACAGTGAAGTTCATGCTCACTTGTGCTTTTAATTGCAATGAAGTGAAGTGTTCAGGACAGTAAATTTTAACAAGAAATCAAAGTTCAAGCTTAAAAGGAATAGAAGAAATCATTTCAGCTAACGGGGGACGTGGGCAACTAATCAATCACACAGTGAGTTAGATTTTCACAGTGGCGTTGTTTTATTTGGTGTCTATCAAGTTGTACCAAAGAGAGCTCTCCAGAGTGAAATTTCTCTCTCAAGGCCTGGATTTGATGCAATCTCTCTAGTCTTGGCAGTGATTGACAGCTTGAAACAAGAAAGATGGGCCCAGGTCAGCTGCTTAAGAGAAGTGATAGGCAGATGAAGAGCAGAGGGTTACAGAAAAAAACACCCCTTGAAGGCCACCAAAGATAGGAGCTACTCCTAGCTGTAGACGGGCTCAAGACTTAGTCTACATCCCAGGTGCCTTCATCAACATCAACAAGATGATGTATTCCATGGAAATTCCAAAGTTCACAACAGGTAAATCGGACATTTTTTTCCCCCTGGGAAACTGGCAGGATCAATGTGTCACACGAAAGCATCTCCCGCTCCGGATGCTGCCACTGCTGCAGAACGGGAGGCTCGGCTGCTGACTGTGCAGAAGTAGCTGGCTAGTACTTGGCAAGCTCTAATTGCCTGGACAGCTCAGATGGCTTCCCTCTGCCACGTTCTGCATCCCCCTGTTGCTTGTCTGTGGTGTCAGCACCTCCACTCTTCCGAGCATGTTTATTCCTGACCACCTGGGTTCCCACCTCACTCTTTACCTTTGCTCTCAGGTAGGCTCACCCTAAGCCAGTCTCTTAGTTAGCTATTATTAGTTCATCTTTTTAGACTGACTTTAGATTGGGGGAAGGAAAATGATATACTTTGTCCTCCAGAGCTCCAAATCTGAAAGAAGAATTCAGGTTGAAGAGAGAAGGAGGAACTTTAAGGAGTGCTTGGCTGGGCAAGCAAGTGTCGTCCTGTGAATTGTGAGTGGATCATCACAGGAGGAAGACAATATGGCCATCAGCGTTTCCAAACACGCTCCTACTCCATTGCTTTCTCAAATGTGTTCATCCCATCCCTCTGCTTCAGGGACTGAGAAAAGTTACTTGAGCTAGAAGATAAAGACAGAACGTTTATTTGAGAGCTAGATATTGTTCTACAGGCTTTCAAGATGCAAATTCAGATGATGCTCCAAATATTTAGAGGCTAAATAGTTGCCTTGAAGAACACTATGGAGAAAGTTAATCCAGGTCAGGGCTGTAGAAATTTCACTTTACAGGTGAGAAATTTCAGATGGAAAACACAGTCCCCAGGGCTTGGAGATGGCAAGGGACAGATGTAATGTCAGGCTTACACATTAAATATTGGTGATAATAGAGTAACCTTTGAACCCACTGCTCACCAACATGCCCGTTGATAACTTCTAAGTGAAAAGAAAAATTCATAACAAGATTTAATCATTTGCTAAACTCAACAGACACTTCCTCAGAGCCTTCTCCTTGGCAGACTCTTCTAGGTGGTGGTAGTAAACGAGGAAGGAAATAGAACATATGTCCTCGGTGAGTTCGGAAGGGGGGGGGGTTGTCTTTAAGCCATCTAAGAACATAGGGTTTGTGGGTAGACATACCAGACAGATGACCTTTCTCATAGAATTTCTGTGATTGTCTAGTAAGACAGTGGCCAGAAGATGATTCTTTTCATCAAAAGAGTATAAGAAAATTTGCTGTAAGCATTGGTCATTCATTGACACCTTGGCTCAATTGAATAGTCCTGGTAAAGTAGAGTCTGCAACAACGTGTCTCATCCACCCGTGAAGCACAAAAGTCCCACTGGCTCCACCCTGAGGCAAGTCTGTTAAAAGAATGGGTGACTATGGTAGAAAAATGAATGGTGGGGCTTATGTGAGGAAGGGAAAGGAGAGAGAGTGGGAGGGAGAGACAGAGGGGAGGACAAGTAGAAAACCAGTCTCAGTTTTGTCTCCATAGTAATATTCTCTGAGCACTTGCTCCAAAGAGCGTCCTTCTTTCCCACACTTTATTTCTTGACAGAATTGTTCTTACAGTTCTACAATATTCCCAGACCAGAAAATAGAAATGTATACACAACTCCATTATCCTAAGTTCCTTGCAAGTTAAACTCACTTATAATATCAAGAGACTGTCACCTTGAGTGAAGTTGTCTTTTTCTAACACCACCCCCCCCCGCCAGCCGCCCGCATCATTCAAACTCTCCTCTGAGCACAGGCGTCTCTCTTTCACTTTCTATCCCTATACACACGACTATTCTGTGATGTGGGATTTCCCTCTGTACGCTGTAATTACCGTTGATAAATAAAGAAACTGCTTTGAGCCTATAGCACAGCTATAGAGGAACAAAGCTAGGTGGGGAAAACTAAGCTGAATGCTGGGAAAAAGGAGGTGGAATTAGAGGGAAGCCATGAAGCTCCTGACCCTGGAGCCAGACGGAACTTTAGCCACAGCCATGTGACGATACACAGATTAATAGAAATGGGTTAAATTCATAAGTAAAAGTTAGTCGATAAGAAGCTAGAGCTAATAGGCCAAGCAGTGATTTAAATAATATCATTTCTGTGTGATTATTTGGGTTTCTGGGCAGCAGGGAAACAAACAAGTGGTCTCTTTCAACAATTCTGCCTTTTCTCTCGCTAAGAATGATACATAATTAAGTTGTTCATAGGCCAATTCCAATTTCCTATAAAATCCATGAAAGAGTCATTGAGATGGCTCAGCAGGTAAAGATGCTTGCCTCCAAGCCCTGATGACCTAAGTTCAATCCCCTGCATCCACATGGTAGAAGGAAAGAGCTAACTTTCACAAGTTGCTCTCTGACCTCAATGAGTACATCAATACTTGGACATGTGTGTACACTTACATACACAGTCACACCAAAATAAATAACCATATGTAAAAAGTTAACCCCCATACCAACACTCTCCAGCTTCCCTACTCCTCTCCGGTAATGTTTATGGTGACACCTGATGTGTCTTCAGACCGGAAACTAGTGAGCCCAGTCTTAGGAAGACAGAATTCTTTTTGGTGCTTAACATTCAACCTCTAAACCTACCACAGTGAGATGGAACAAATCACAAGCCATCACTTCCCCTTGGGTCTCAGGTTTCATCCCCCTGAGCATCCTCAGCCTCCGCATCTTTATCAATAAACAACATGACCCATAGAAGCCACTGCATTAAGTCATTTAATGTCCATGCACCCTGGAGTGCGCTACTTCTGAGGTTGCATCTGCCCCGTCAACTCTGCAATCCTGTAATTTTGCACAAATCTTAACACACTGAATGGCCTTTAGCATATGTTGAACCAGAAGGAGGAGTAAGAGCCAGGGGAGATGCCACTGCTGGTAGGGTTGCTCTCTGTGGGGAGCTAAATTCCTGGGACTCACATAATGGGAAGAAAGAATGAATCCCTGTAATTTGTCCTCTGACCTCCACCTGTGCACTGTGGCTAATGTACACAAATCACATAAATAAACATAATAAAAACCTTTTTAGAAGAATGACTGAATGGCAGGCGGTGGGGGTTGGGGAGGAGCTCCACCTGAACTCTAAGCTGCCTCTGACCAGGTTCACCACTGCCATCTTGTTTTTAAAGCAGAGACCATTTTCCACTGAGGTTTGATCTCCGTTCTGAGCATTTCCTGCTGTTACCACGGGACCCCACATTCCTAGCCCCCCCATCACTTCTCCCCTGCTTCACCCCCTTTGCTTCCTATGGATCCCTTTAATCAAATACAGAACATGTAAAAACTGATCCTGGGCACATCACTACAGTTTTATTTGGATGTCTTTTTGTCAAGCCTGTACCGACAAGTGGAGAGAAGTGAGACAGGAACGGGGTAATACTGCCAGAAATCATGTCAACAAAAAGCCGCTCCTTTGTCTTTGGGTTTCCCTGAACCCGAATTCGAAGGAAAGGCAAACCCCCAGTAGGGCATTTTTTCATCCTGTGGTCTTGGTGATTACATTTCTTTCTAGTTTTACTAAAAACAACACAGGTTTTGGCTGCCTTGTCTCTCCAAATCATAGCCAGAGGTTGGCAGGCAGGCTCCAGGCAGCAGTTCATAAATCTCGGCTAAAGAATCGATCACTCTTCATGCTTTGCTCTATTGTTCTTAAAATGGAAAAACTGCCTCATTATGTTAAGAAAAAGGGGACAGGTTTCCACGCTGAAATGCCAGCCCAGGAAAGAAATCCCCGAGAAACTAATATAACAAAACAAGGTGGTTTTCTTCAGCCTAACATGTGCTAAATTGCACTTTTAGGTGACTCTTAGGACAATTTGTCCCCTTGTAGGCATTACTTTATTACTTTCCTTCAGAGATGAGAGGAAGGAGGGGAAGGGCCTGACCCACTACAGCACCCAGGAAAGGAAGGACCACAGTGACCTTGGCACTGCTCTGATGACCGTGTGTGGACATCCTTTTTTTCAAGGAAGGCACCCAAGCCAATTATGGATATTTAATGCTCCTATTTAAGTTAGAGACTCATGATATGTCTCCTTTCCCAAAAAAGTATCCCCTTGCCCCACCCTCCAGAGAAGTTTTCATCTGTGACAGCCACAAACTTTAGAGTTTTCATTGAATTCATTACAAAGTTGCCTGTATTATACGTTACTGCATTTTTATATAGCTTCCTTGACTTCCTACAACTAGGTATTAGATGTCTTCATCACAAAGTGGGGAAACTGAGGTTCAGAGAGGTAGTGTCCAGGAAGCTCATGTTCACAGTGAGGAAGAGAGGTAGTCCATGGGAGAACCTGGGTAAATTTATAGCCCATGGAAACCTCATTTCCTCCATGTCTAAATGGGAAAACACCTGTCTTGATGGGCTGTTCCTTGCTGTGTGACTGAAAAAAAATGTCTGACTCCTCATCTGGAATGTTCCTTGTCTTCTGTCTCCTGAGTGGCTCTCAGGTCTATGTCTACCATTTACATACTCTTGGCTAAGCACTGTTTGTGCAGCTTCCAACTAAGTTGCAGAGTACACAGCCACACAGGACAAAATCCTCTCACTGTAAGTTAACCATAAGGATGGGTGGATAATGAATAACATATATGTAGTGGCATGATGTAGCATCTTTCTGCTTCACCAGAATGTCCTGCCATGTGCTTGCTCTGTAGCCCAGAGACTCTCGACTCTCTCTCTCTCTCTCTCTCTTTCTCTCTCTCCCTCTCCCTCTCTCTCCCTCTTCCTCTCTCTCTCTCTTTTCTCTCCCCCTCCTCTCTCCCTCCCTCTGTCTCTCTCTCCCCCTAGTGCATGGTGGGTGTTCCTGCTAAATGAACACCACACAGTGCCCGAAAACCGACCAAGCCAACCTGCATGATCTTGCCTACTCCACTGTGTTGAGTCCAGGGACTTGTTTTATCTCCCAAGTCAATCCTTTGACCTCTTTGAAAGTGGCTGGGTTCACTGGCTCAGGGTAGCCACAGCACCTTCCTGGGGGACCACTGAAATGTACTCTCTTATATCAGTGTGCAGAAAACAGCTGCAGGAGAGTCACCTCTGCACTTGGTTCTTTTAGCAAAACAAGCCTCTTTACTGCTGCCCTGCCCCCACCAAGCATTTGCCCTGAGTTTGACTTCACTACCATCTACACTAAGGGGAACAGCAGCTAAACCCTCTTTGAAACTTTATTCACCATGGCCAACAGGAGAAGGGTGGGGGGAAGCTGGTGAGATTCCTTTAAAATGCTCTTTAATCTAGCTGGAATGCCATAAATTGCTTCCAGATGTGCACGATTCGAAGGTCAATCAAAGCTATTTATACTGACACTCCACAGTCCAAACAGTCTGAAGCCGAATGCCATGTCTCTGCTTCAACAAAGCCATAAATGTCAGCTTTGTTGAATTTGAAAAGGAGTTCACACAAGTTTGAGTTCTTTCAGAGCCAGCCGTAATTCTGAGAGAGGGAAGTAAAGCCATCACACACACAGGCTTGGTTAAATACCCATCCTGAGTGAGCGCACCTCTCACCTCCGACCTTCACAGGGCCACAGGTCAGAAAGCAAAACCTGGTTTGATAAGACAGAAGAATGTCTCTGGGACAGGACACTAGAGAAACTCGAAGGATCTGGTCAGAACCCAGGCCCCACCCTGAATATAAACAAGCGTACTTGGGAATCGGCTGGCTGTGTGGCTTAATGGTGATGGTGTTCTGACACCTGGCCGGCCCACCAGCTTCTGGGACAGCCTACACGAAGACACAGTGCATGTGTGGTTGGCCACATAGGAGGGAGCCACCGGGCACAGAGCCTAGAGTCTGGGTGGTTACCAAACTCTGAGGGTTTATCTCTCGGGAGAGCCTTGTATCTCCCACCACCAACATGGCCAGGCTTCTTCCTCTGTCCAGTCCCATCCCCAGGCTTGGCACACACTAGAGGCCAATAAATGCCGTTCATTGGATACTTGTCTGCAAAGTTGAACCCAGTCTCATTGCTTCTTTTCAGGTATGTACTTGAGATAGGTAAATTCAGAACAGAGATGCCACACACATACGTAGATGGTCAGAGATGGCTGGGATCCCAGGCCATGGAAATGAGAAAAGTGGGTGGTGTCTAACTTGTGGCGCTCAGGGTTGGTGTCGATCAAACTGTCTGCCTCCGTTTTCTTCTCACCAAATACAACACCAATTCTTTTCATTTTGCCACAACCTTAGCTGATATTTCAAGTATTTAAAAAGTATAAAGTATAAGAAACAACTCAAATTTGAGACCATACCATAATAAAGATTAAAAAAAATAAAGATGGATCAATGTTCATCCAGGCTGACAGAGGACTTGGGTTAAGGCTGAACTCCTCACACTCATAAGAAGTCCCATGTGGTACAAAGAATCACAGGGTAGACACTGCTGTAGCACCCACTGCCTGGGACAACTCTCTATCCATTAAAGTGTCACAGAGGCTCACAGGCCCAGGGTGTACACTACAGCCTAGAGATCAAGTACAGTTGTTCCCTGTTGGGGTAGATGCCTGATCACACACCGATCGTCTTACATGTTCTTGGATGGGTTTCTGTGACGAGTCACATCTTGGGCATTGTAAGCGCAACCTAGTGCAGGCTGTCCCCAACTGACAATGGCTCAACTGGTAACTGATGCAGAAGGACCACACACTCAGGAGAAACTGAGAGTGGAATTTTAAGTTTGGATTTCCAAGGCCTGTGATATAATACTCCTCAGATTTTGACTAGGATAAACAGATCTGTAGGTACTGTGTCACTATAGAAAGATGGGTGGTATATTAGAAGGATTGATGCATTTTGGTTACATTTTCTAGGACTGAGCTCTGTGTTACTTCAAGACACATCTGTGCTTACAAGCGAGCTCTTGAGTGTGGTGTAGCTTCCTTTCCCCAGAGGTATTGCTTCACCTGGCAAACACACAGAAACTCCTGGACACCCTTAATCTCATCTTTCTATCCACAAACGGGATAGCTACCGTGCAAGACTGAGAATTAAAATTGAAAAATAGATGTCAAGTTTATTGTGGATGGGATGAGGTTAATCTGTAGTGACTTGTTCTTATCTTCCATTGACTGTGATTTATAATCTTATAATTATCATATCGCATACAAAACAGTAAATGGTGGGGATATGCAGACTTTGGCCAAGGGACAATCCCGAGTGCTGGATCAGAGGCAGTCCAAGCTGTACTGAACTCAACTGTGCTTGCCACAAGGGTGTGCTGGTTAAGTCACACTTCATCCTAATTACTAAAAGCAAAAGACCATAAAGCTTCACCCCAAATCTCTTGTTTCTAAACGATGGCTGATTTTGTGTTTCACGTCATTATCTGAATGACAAACAATATACATAGCCTGATATTGACTTTGTCTTACCTTTGCTGTTGGTTGGGCAGGAGAGAGAGGGAGGACTAAAAGGGAGAAACTCTTTGAATCCACCATGGAAGATGGCAGATATCTGTGTGGGAATTGAAGACACACACACACTCACACATACACACACAGTGTGCACACGTGCATATGCATGCAAGCATGCTTTGTTGAATGCTTGCTCTTAGCACATTTAGTTTGTGACAATGACCTATTAAATGTATGCTCTCCCTCTGCAGGGAGAAAACACTATTCAAACATTGTTTATCTACCTATGCTCATTCAGTATTTTATCTTGCCCCTACTGTGTAAAAGATATTGCCTTCTCTATTTATTTATTTATTTGGTTTTAAGATTTGCTTGTTTACTTACTGTTGTGCTGTGAAAGGAAGCTGGGACCTTACCCATGCTAGGAAAATATTATATATCATAAAATATTAGGGTACATTCCGTGTCCAAAAAGACAATATTTTCAAGGTCTTTAAATAAGCTGTAAATATCCTAAAAAATGTCATAGTTCTTCCTGCAACTTCGTTTATATAGCTATGCAGTTTTTAGGCTGGGGCTCATTATTAGACTGGCTTTGAACTCTGTGTCCTGCTTTCTCAGTCACCTGAGCTCTGAGATTACCGATGATCACAACCTTCCCAGGTGATCCTCTCAAACCATTTGAGAGATCTGATATAAACTGATGGTTAAATTTCACAGCCATCCATATTAAAAAGACTGGTGGGGTCTAAAGAATCTCCCTGGTGCAATGAAAGACCTCAGGTGAGAAGACCTCAGGTGAGCAGACCCCAGGTGAGCAGACCCCAGTTGAGCAGACCCTCAGGTGAGCAGACCTCAGGTGAGCAGGCCCAGGTGAGCAGACCCCAGGTGAGCAGACCCTCTGGTGAGCAGATCCCAGGTGAGCAGACCCCAAGTAAGCAGACCCCAGGTCAGCAGACCCCAGGTGAGTAGACCCCAGGTGAGCAGATCCTAAGTGAGTAGATGCCAGGTGAGCAGACACTAGGTGAGCAGACCCCAGGTGAGAAGGCCCCAGGTGAGCAGACTCAGGTGAGCAGACCCTAGGTCAGAAGGTCCCAGGTGAGCAGGTGAGCAGACCTCAGGTACAAACTGCTTGGTAGCTTCAGAAAACCTAGAGAATTCTGGAGAGCTTCTCCCAAAGTTCTGTATTTGATCAACAGTTCCAAATTTTCAATCCATTTATCCTCTGCATAAGGACATAATGTCTGGGTTAGGAATACCAGCACATTCTCTTAAATACATGTCTTTTTAATAGCATGAGATTTTTGGCATAAGATGATAAGTGTTTATTGTGATATTGTGTTCCAGACCAATTTGACTGGACTGAACTTTACTTTCCAGAATGTTGGCAGTTCCTGCCTCCTCATTTCCAAACCTCATTCCCCATCCACCTTACATTTGGGCAAGTTCTAAGCCCTATGCTAAGTCAATGACTCCAGACTCACCTTGGGCTCAGCCTTCCTCTGCAGCCTTGAGGGATGGTTGTCTTTCACCATAGGTGAATGGCTGCTACTTCTTTATCTGTGCTTTACTTTCCTGTAAGTTCCTGGGACCTGGCCTCTTTCTTTTTAGGTCACAGGCTTTTGTTAATCATCCAGTCAGTAAATATTGACAGTAAGGGAAATAGCATCACAAACGGACCAGACTACACCTGGCTATTTAAAACAAAATAAGTACCCTCATCAGAGCTAAAACTCCAGATGAAAGTCTGGCAACCAGAAGACATTTCATAGTTAGCCAAGTAGGTGCAATGACCTAAGCAGCTCTACAGGCTTTCCCCAAGCATGCAACGGTTATACCATATTACAGTCATTATATGATGTAATGGGTAATGCCTTTTCCCAAGAACTGACAAATCAATTACTTTCCTGTTGCTAAACCATGTTACCCCAGGACAACCTCTTACTTACATCACTGCCAATTTAGGGAAGTCAGTTACTAAACCAAAGCTGGGTTCCTTCAGAATCCCGCTTCCAGTGCGCCTCCCTGCCACCTCCTGCTGAAGGATCTGCCAATTTATTCTTCCAATGCCAGGACAATGTCCAACCTTGTGTGTTCCCCACATATCCTGACAGGCACGATGTATTTTCCAACTTCTTCTTAACCTCTGCTCCTCCAAGGATGATTCCGTGAGGGTCGGTTAAAATGAACGCTACTTTCGGCATGCAAGAGTGCCCCAAAGTTCTGTGTCTGCTCTGCAATCAGTGTGTAAGTCAGCCTCTTCCTGAGCTGGGATTAACTTTATAAACCAACAAGGAGTACTTAGCATTGATGTAGCAATTCAACTAATGACTGAAAATGGCTTTGGGTTTAAAAAAAAAAATCCTGCTGTTAATTTTCACAGCCCATGGGGACATTAGCTTTTACTGTCTTTGTTTTACCTTTCCAGTCTTTGGAATGTGGAAGGCAGGGAGAGAGGCTCTGCCATGCACACTGTGGGTTAACTAAGAGCAATAGGCCAGCTCACTGATGTACGGAGCGCTTTACAATCTGACTGTAATGGTGGTTGTGGTCACCGACACTCACCAGTGTTGGCAGAGGAAAACAACCACCACATTTATGCATCAGGGGAAAATAATTCTAGTTTAATTGAAAATCTGTGCCTACCATGAGGTTCAGTAGAGACCGAAGAGGTTATCTAAGAAAAAGGCGCCCTTCCATAACTTCCAGCAATCAAACCCCCCATGCGTAACAAGTTAACTAAAGATAATCGCGAAAAGTCAAAATGGGTCTTTTTGTTTGTTTTTCATCTAAGTTCTGATCAGATCAGGCTCATGCTTCTTGTGGGGAGTCTCTGCATTCAGTTTTTATTACTACATAGATAAAAAAAAAAATCCCAGAAAGGTAAATAAACAACTGGGTTATTCTAAATCTGTGCCTATTGCTTGTCCCCATTTCCTCTACTGGGAAGACAAACAAACAAGGCAAATCTCAGCCTCAAGATTCTCTGGCTGATAGGAAGACTCCTGTCCAAAGACTGCTCTTGACTGGGGTCACTTCCGCCATGTACTTACTGCATAGTGAGACAAGAAGGGTCCACAGGTCCGAGAAGACTAGAAGCCCTGAAGCAAACAGACCACAAAGGAGCCATAATATTCTCCTCACCATGCTCCTCTACCCAATTCCAGACACAAGAAAAACTGTCCTCTGTCTGAGGGAGGGAAGGTTAGGGCCTTTGTTTTCACTGAGACAACCTCTTTTCTTCTTGTGGGCATTTGTGAGGGAGCTGCTAGGTCAGGGACCAGTCAAGGCCCTGGATGGGGACTCGCCCCCAGTGCCATGTCCTGAAAATGTCGTAACGTGAGAACCAAGCTGTGTGTTAAAAAGCCACTGGTCTGGCCTAAACCTTTTGAGTTTAGGGTCTGCAGAAGCTGCACAAAGACAAGCATTGTCCCAGGGCATATGGGATACAATCTGGGCACAATTTCATTGTTGTCACCTGGGAAAAAGAGGATCCTATGACATCTCAAGGTCCTTTACACTCTTCAATGCAGTGACCCATGAGACAAACAGAACTTCTTACACCCTTGCACCTGAGTGTAACGTAAAGTCTACCAGAGCTCACCACAGCAGAGGGCTACACTTCCACGTTATAATGTGGCTGGAAAGAAGCTTCTAGAAGAATAGCTAAGGATGAAAAAAAAATTAAAGAATTTTTGCCACTTTCTATCTTTGAGATGGAAAGAGGTCTTTGATTTTATAGTTAATTTGTCAACACTTATTTGAGTACCGGATATTCACTAAACACTCAGACTGAAAAACACAGCTATATGGCTTTGCCTACTGGGGAACTCACACTTAGGCCCTCGGAAGCCAGAAAGGCACACTTGCAGAATTCACGGCAGCTGCATGTGGCACAGGTGAACGCTGCATCCTCCTCAGAGACTGGTGGTTCCCACAGCTTCTCTAGAAGACTCTACGATTTCCTCAAAGTTATGTGACAAAACAGCAAACACCCCCACCCCAGGGTGCACTGCAAAATCCTGAGCTTCTCCAGTCTCGGATTTATCACCTCAGTGGTTGCCAGGGAGTGGCAGGGAAAATGCGAAACAAATTACAATGTGCTATGAATTTAGCACCCAGACAGATTACTTTCTCTCCAAAGATTGCTAACATCTTTGCCATTATTTGGAGATATAATTTTAAACCAAAACCAAAACTACAAGAGGATGAAGAATTAAATACTGGTATGCCTCCACTATTTTCTTGTGCCTACAATTCCGGAATTACATACCCAACCTAACTTAACGGCAGCCCTTAAAACCATAGGAGAAGTTATATTAAAATGAATGGCGAGAGAGAGAGAGAGAGAGAGTTAAAAGTAGTAGCTATCACTTGCTAGTTTCAGCACACGTGAGGACAAAGTTGAAAATACAAGTTGAGCCACACAGTGTTTTTCCTTTCCCTCTCTCCAGTCTTTTCTCACCTTTCACAGGCTCATGCAGCAGGTAATAATTATTTCCTGCTAACACAATAATAGAAAAGGTATTGACCAGCAATTCAATCTACTTGATCAACCCGCGTCACTTGACTTTCAGGGCTGAAAGTTCAATCTGATGGCATGAGATATCTGCCTCCCAGAGGAACGAAGGGCTTTCCAAGTACCCCAGAGCTGAGGAGTGTGATTTGTTGTTCCTGACACCATATTCCATGTGTCCCCAAATTCTGTGTCTGTGCCTCATTCATCACGGAAGCAGGTATTTCCACTCTCAGTTGGTGTCTGGGACCCTGCATCCCACAGAAGCTAAGTGCAAGGACAGGATTTCTGACTTTTCTTCAGCACCATGTTAATTTCCTTTTCAAACTTAGATGAAATAGTAGCACGACCCTTGGTGCCCATTCCTAAGATGAAACACAGTCTGCCATGCTCCGTGTGACTTATCCAATGGTTTATGGACCCAGATTCCTCCAAGGATTACCTTTAATATCCAGAGTATCCCAGAGTGCTAAATAGGGCTTCCAGGTGTCAGTGAACTGGCTGAGAAATGGGTTAGACTCACCTGGGGAAAAGGTTCCCATTGGCCATGCTTTTGAAAAGGCAAAGAAGACTCATCAGCAAAGACCTCAGAAAAGGCTCCCATGGGCCATGTATCTATAAATGAAACTTGAAATGGTTTCTACTTGGAATTGACTCCCAGGTCACTGGCTCTGAAGCAGATAAGCAGATAAGAAAGACCAACTCTAACTTACTGGTGCCAGAGTTGGTCAGCAGTTTGTCATGGGTTCTGCTTCCTAAGAACTTACCAGTTCCTTCACCCCTGGCTCCTCAACATTAGCCTGTAGCTTTATGAAAGTGGTATATTCGTGGAGAAAGCTGGGTGATGGGCAGAGGAGTGGCAATGTTGGTTTCCAAAGCGGTTGGAAGCAAGAATTCAAGTCAGTCTTGTCCCTTAGCAAATGTCCTCTTTATAGAACCGAAATGACTGGTAGTCATTCCACCCTTGTTTTGTAAAATGTTCTCTGGTGATGAAGAAATTTGTCTTCCCTACATTGACTTCAATGATTCCTTGGGCAAGGATTTAGGAAGGAGGGAGCCAAGAGCATGTGGCTAGATCTTGGTAGCTGTCTTCTGAGGATAAGAGCACCCCTGCGGGGTTCAACATACTTAAAAATGGATCTCTCCCAACTATCTAAGTCGTGAGGGAACTTACTTTCTTAGTTGTCAAACATGAAGAAGGATGTGTACTCAAAAGCCCTGGCTTCATTATAGTATTATTTGCATGGCAGTCTTGACTCTGGCTCTTATTGACTTTTCAAGTGGTTCGTGAGAATATTCTCAAATTATTATTAATTAGTATTATTATTATTATTTTATTATGTTTTTTTTGAGACAGAGTTTCTCTGTAGCTTTGGATCCTGTCCTGGATCTAGGGGAAAAAGGGTCACTTTAGCTCATAAATATGCCACCTACTTCATAACTACTCATAAAAACTTTTAAATGCACAACACAGAACACCATGTAGCATGGGACATAATCTTGAGCTTTCAGGACTGAAAACGGAGTCGCATGGGGTGATCAAGTAGACTGATTGCTGGCCAGGCTTCTCCAATATCTTTGAAGTGTGCTTTGCTTGTTAAATAAACTTCTGCTTAAATATTCTCTCTCTCTCTCTCTCTCTCTCTCTCTCTCTCTCTCTCTCTCTCTCTCTCTATCTCTCTCCACTCCCCTTTGAGGAGACTAGAACCAAGGGAAAACTTCACCCGGTAATACAAGGATGTAGCCTGTCATTTTCAGTGGCCACTGAGAAGTGCTCAGCCCTAGGTTATGATAAGAGCATATCTGGTCCATCTTGGGCTAGTTCTTTCTGCAGCCCAGTACTGCGAAAAAAGAAATGCAAGTCCCTGTGGGATGAGAGTGGTGCAGGCAAGCATATCCAGTAATAGAAAAGCCTAGAACGGACAAGTAGAAGCCTCTCTAGAAAGTATCGAGATCTTCTCCATGTTCCCCAAGAAGATGCAAGACTTTCTGGAAGACAGAGACAAAACATTCAATGTTTCCTTAGACACATATGGAGTTAGGATGGCTGAATTTTTTACTTTCACATAAATGGCTCTCTCTAGCACTGCTAGGGATTGAACCCAGGGTTCTGGCATTGCTGGGCAGTCTTCTACCCTTGAGATAATTCTTCAGTCCCAAAATGACTGCCATTTTTATCTAGCTTTCATTCCCCCCAAGCTTTTTCCTAACACACTGAAGACCACAGAATTGTTCTTTATCATTGTTCCTCTTCCTTCTAAAAATCACTATTTACCAAAGTGATGTGGTTTTAGAAATCAGATCTTTAACTCTCCCCAATCCCAGAGGGCTATGTGAGTTCGCAATTTCAGAGAACAAGTTGGCATCAATTCTACCCCTGTCTCCTGAGTGCTCAGTGGAATAAATCAAAATGAGACCATAAAGCTGCACTTCTAGCAAGTTCCAGGGCAATGTTAAAGCTCCTCCTCTGAGCCTGTCACCGTTCAAAGCACTGGCGGAGAGAGCTGGAAAAAGAAGAGAAAGACCAGGTCCTAGCATCTTTTACCAGTCTGTCCATATCAGAACCACCTGGAAGAATAGTGAAAACACACACATCAGCAGAGAAAGCTCTTCATGTTCTTACTGTGAGACACAGCACTGCTGCATTTTTGCTTCCCATTAAGTATATTTTCTGCTGTGACTGTACCTCACATGACTGCAGACACATACTTCAGTCAGGAATCATCTAAACCAGCCTAGAGCTGGAGAAACACACGTTTGGTGGCTGTGCATTGAGTGGTGGCATCAGAACTCAAAGTCGCCTGAGATATCACATCCACATGAGAAAAATGTCTTCTAGAGAGGAATAAGCAGGGCCAGGGAGGCTGTACTATGCTCTGTATTTTCCATCTTGTTTGGGGACAGCTGAGTTTGGAATTTGGACTGTATTCTCTCTTCCCCTCATGTTCCGCAAATTCACAACCTTATGAAAAGCAACTCTAGTTCCAAAGACTCCATATCTCCCCCTTCATGTGCTATATAGATCTCTCCAATTTGTTTCTTCCTATGCCATGCCAGGCAGATGATCTTCTTGCCATTTTTATGTTAGCTCTGCTGTTTTCCTGTGCATGAGGGCAGCCGCATTCAGTGGGGTCCAGATACTGGTTTGCAGTGGCCCCTTTGAGCCCATGGTCAAATTGTCAAGAACTTTGCTACCTGGCCGTTAAACACTGCTATCATTAAAAATTCAGTTCTAAAGCACATTTCATGATTCCCTTTGCCACTTGTCACTTCTCTGACAGAGGGTGACCCCATTGCTGTGCTGTCCTAGCTATCTTCCCTGATCCCTGCTCAGTGACATCATGTCAGGTATATGATAACCACCAGGTGAAAGCAATTCCAGCACAGAACCTGGGCGAATGGTACAGCTAAGGAATTTGCTTCCTGAAAAGGCTCCGGTTAAAATTTAACCAGCACATGACTTTCCTGGACTGTACCTACTCAAGGTTCATATGTTAGAGTCCTAACCCCAAGTAGCCCATATGTCATGGCTTTAGAGAAAGAACTTTTAAAGGGCTGTTGAATTTAAATGCAGTCTTACGAATGGGACTCTAATCAAATCTAAAAATAGCATTTTATAAGAAATTTGAGACTTGAGAGATAGAGCAGGGTTATAGTATTTTCCACATAAGTAAGAAGGTCTGAGTTCCCCAGGTCAGGAGAAGGGAGACAGGAGGAACCCAGAGAGCCCTGGACATGAGAGCATAGCCGAAACAATGAGATCCAGACAGGGTGAAGAGAGCTTGGCCTAAGCAATAAGGCTAGAGCAATTGAAGATGATGGCAGACATTGATCTCTGGCCTCAGTGGGTACACCCATGGATGTGGACACACACAGGGATACCAGAATGAGTATGAATCAAACAGAAAAGAAAGTCACAAGTGGGCCTGGTGAGAAAGAGACACCTGTCAGCTAAGTAATCTCAGATATCAACTCTCCCAATACCTTACGTTTGAAGATTGCACAACTGTGGGGAAAACGGGTTCTACCACAGAAGCCACCTTGTCTGTAGCATTTTGTCGTGTTAGCGCTAAACAACTACGTTGGCAGTGTGTAAGAGTCTCCGCAATAGAAAACCTTAGCTCCTGTAATCTTGTGGCACACCCCCATCCAAAGGTGCAGACGTCTAAGAAAGCCCTGGGCCTTAACCAAGGTCTCGGGAGTGGAGTGCCCTGTGTGCTAATCTTATGTTTATCTGACCTGAACATTGATTCTGGCAGTGAAGATCATAGTTTGCAGGGGTTGGGAATTGCAAACTGTCCCTTTGAAGCATAGGCAATGACTCATATTTGCCCGTTTGTTTGAGCTACAAAGGACAATCTCATGTGATTCTCTTTAGACAGTAGCAGGTAACTTGAGATCCTCCCTGGAGTTTATTTTTATGATGAGTTTTACATATTGAAATTTATGGACTTCACACAGGCTACAGAAAAAAAATTGCTTTATCAGGGTGTTTAATTGCAGCTTGAATGATTTAAACATTGAAAAGATAAACAAACACCCAAAGGATTTTTGATATTCTGGGTTTTTCTGGAAACCCATAGGACCAGTTGACACCTGGGCTCTCTCTCTCATGGTATCTGGTTTCTCAAGATGGCAAGCTGTCTCCAGATGCCCCTGGGTGGTCTATAGGTCACCTAGTTCATCTTTATTACCTGTCCCACCTTAGGGACATCTGTATGAGCGACCCAGTCATTGATATCCTCTATTTTCACTTCTAATTCCTGTCCAGTTACAATCAGTAGGTGGGATTCTATACAAAGAGAAATGATGAACGCTGATGTTCAAGAGTAGAAGCCTATGAAACATGGTTCCTAAGGCTTAGAAAAACCCTGTAGGGGTGAGCTGACAAGATAGAGACCCTATAGCATACCGGCAGGCAAGTCAAAAGGAGATAGGTTCTGAGACATCAAATTAATTGCTATCAAAGTCATTAATGAAATAATTTGCTGATACCTCCCAACAGCACTTGTTAACATCTGAGGGAAATGAGCCTGCACTTCAAGTTTGCCTTGCAGCGCCGTGTAGCTAAGATGGCATAATCACCATATTTCAGGGCGACATCAAAGGACGGATATGGAAGGCGAGGTCTTTGTAAACTCTTAGATCTTTTCCGGGTAGCTATGTTCTCTAATCTTTTTTTTTTTATTTCAAGATTTCATTTAATTTCTTATCTTGCTGTAGCTGAAATTGCTGCCTAATGGCTTTCAGGTCTGTTAGTCGGGTTGCTTTTCCTACTATTTAGGGACTATTTCAGGTTGTTTTATTGATAAGAAACTTATCCTACGCCTCTTATCTACAAAGAAGATAAATAGAAATTGATCTCCAAGGCACCATTTGTTGCCTAATTAATGTTCATGAGAGTCTCTATAATTACTCTCAAATGTTATTACTTTTAATCATGTCAGTTTATATGGATTAAAACTCTCAATGCAGTTGTCTCTGCATAGCCCCAGTGTTAGGGCAATCCGTGCCAGAAATACTGCTTAAGTATTCTGATAGTTTTAGTGACTAATAATAACTGGTACCAAACAAATAATTGTCCTTTGGCTGTATACAATAAATGATATAGCACCAAGATTAACTAAGAGAAGGTAAAATCATATAGTATTTTGGGGTGATATAAAAAAACATCAGTAAGCATTTATTCTTTTCCATATTTTCATTTTAATTTTCTAGTTTGAGAGTCTAGTATGAGAATAATAAAGTGGGTTCATTATAGACCATGGCATGGCATTATAGGAGTGAATGAGAGAAGACTCAGGAATTATGGCACACCAAAGAGCCATTTTCCACATCTTGCAGAGTGAGAGAAACTGAGTCTGGAGAGGGGCACTGAGGTTTCAGTCACATGACACTAGTGATGACCCTTAGACAGTGGTATCATCACATGTACCCTCACACATACATGTAATTCATCCTCTACTCAGCTCACGGAACGCCAACATCTGGAGAAATTTTTTCATGTATCACTTTTTAATTTCTTCTCCATTAATTTCTCCAGGCTGTTATACTGTCGCTTTAATGACTTTAGATATCAGCGTTCACTGTCTGAGGTTTCACCAGCGTCACATAAAGAACAGCCACAGTGCCCTCCATAGCTGTCTTATGCCCAAACATGGTAAGATGACACTTTCACATTCCATGTTCGTGATTAGCCGTAGTGATTAGCTGAGTCTCTAAGAGCGACAAAGAAGCTCCAAGCCCAAACTGTGGTAAGGCATGATACAGACAGTTATGTAGACTTCCTGTGTCAGGGTCTTATCCCCTCACGCCCCTTCTGGTGGCGTGACCCTCAGCTGCATTACTGAGTTCTAAGTGTGCTCGTGAGCAAAAAATGTTACACACAGGCCGTCATTTAATCAACAAGATGACAAAGGTAGCTTTTATCTTATCCTTGGGGGGAAAACAATTAGCTTAACAGTGTGTAGAAGTAAACCCTCTCTCACCCAAGGCCTTGGATATGGTGAAGTAGGTTTTTTAGTGCAAGACCAAGATGGTGGTCATGCTTCCTTTGTATAGATGTGAAGTCTGTTATAGGCCCCAAGGTTGTTTTTGTTTGATTTGGTTTAGCTTGGTTTGGTTTTTCAAGACAGGGTTTCTATGTGCAACAGCCCTAACTATTTTGGAAATCACTGTAGACCAGGCTGGCCTAAAACTCACAGAGATCTGCCTGTCACTTCTTCCTGAATGCTGGGATTAAATGCACATGCCATTATGCTCAGTTAGCCATCAAGGTTTTACGGAATAGGTTATTATAAATAACCAGTCCCAGACTTCTAACAAGCCAGGGAGTGAAGCCTCTTTATCCAAGACCTGGAGTAACAGGCATGTCCTCCTGACCATTCCCATCTCTCATCTCTCCAGAATCCTGGACAGCTCTGGTCTACTCTGCTCTTCTGCTTAGTGACCAGTGTTTATTGTCCCAAGGAAAAGCTCCTAGTCCCCATGGATCACCATACAGGCCTTATGTCACGCCAGCTGCCTCTAACAACTCTTTATGACACCTTCCTCCCTTCCTCGGTGCTTTGTTCCTCTAAGTGGTCAGGATCACCCCCATCTTCTGATTTCAAAATGCAGTTAAATCTGTTCCAGGGTACCACTTTACACTCAAGGGGTGGTTGGCACAAAAAATATTGAAGGCTCATGGCCTCATGAGTCTCTGAAGGAGTTAAGGATCCTTGGCATTTCAGGTGTGAAAACAGAATGGTACTGCCAATCACTTTATTTAGTCACTGACTATAAGTGTTCTTTCTTCTCTCCTTCCTTCTGTCTGTCCCCCCCCCCATCTCCATTTCTTCCTTCTTTCTTTGTTTTTATCCATAGGTAAGAATTTTGTTAGCATAAATCTCTAAATATTGTTTTTATATCTTAATTTAGATAGGTAGATAGGTATAGCTATAGATATACAGACAGACGTGTGTGTGTGTGTGTGTGTGTGTGTGTGTGTGTATAAATTCCTTTGAGTTAGGGGATTTTTATGTAACTTTGGCAGACCTGGGACTTGCTACATAGCTGGGACTGGGCTTGAATTCACAGTAATCCTCATGCCTTAGCCTCCCAAGTTTTAGAACTATAGGCATACATCAAAATACCTACACCTGACTTCAGAAACTCACTTTGGAAAGCATTTGTCAGTACCTATTGATATTGAACAATTCCATTCTGGCCAATTCCATACGCCTCTGCAAAAACATGCACAGAGTTAGGAACACCCATTTACAAAAGAAGAGGCATATCTCTTCGTTTGTGATTTCTGTGCATCTCTGTATGTATATGATACTCTGAATAAAATCTCAGAATCCTATTTGGTTCTGGCAGGGACACACAGTTTTCTTCAGTCACCTCTATTAGGATTCTGTCATGCTTTGTAGCAATGCTTGACCAATACTTCTCCTGCCCTCTCGATTCTAGACAACAGTTATCACTCTTCAATGCCCAACTTAATACTTACCAGAAAAAAAAGTTAAAAGGATGCAAGTACATTTTTTATATCTCCTATTTGCAAACCTCTGGCTACCGGATTATACTAGATTGCTTCAGTAACACAAACCATGAACCTGGATGCCAAGGATATAGCATCCAGCTCATAGGAAGCTAAGACAGAAAGCTGTGTTTCTGACTCACTTCTGTTTCTTTGGTACTCAGAACTCTGGAGCACTCCAGGTCCTCAGTGTTTGGGGTTATTTTTGTTAAACAAATGGAACACAAGCGAATGCGCATTAAATTGGACCAAGTGCCTTTCTAGCATGCGGTTCTCCCAATCGAACAAGCACTCCAAGATGAACCCTTTGATGTGATTTCTCCATCCTGATTGAAATAACGGGGATGCATTTGTCCAACTCTAATGTCCTCTCTCTCTGAAACTCCTCTCTCAACCCCTCCCCAACTCAGCCCCTGTTAGCTTCTGATTGTTCTGGTGAGTTTACAGCTTTTGAGGTGGTTCTTGGTTCATTTCCAGGCAGGGATTTTAAGACACTTCTGATGCAATTGGGGAAAAGGGCAATGGACCGATTTCTGATGGTATTCTGAACAAATCTATTTTCCCAATTAGGCAATACCAGGAAATTTTCATTACTGACTTGAGTATAGAAACCTGCAGGTTTAAAGAAGAATGACTAAATACGTGTTCAGAATAAACAATTCCTCTGCACCATGTAACACTAGAAATTTCAAGAGACAGCTCGGTCACTCATTCGTGAAACCAGGAAACAGGACCTGGTTGTTCACCTAGCTGTTCTCAACATGATTTGTACAACACAATCATGTGCCCTGCCAATTTTGAAAGTGTTCTTCAAGCTTAGACACAGCGCACACACATTCTTGTTCATTCATTCACGAGTTCAGACTCATTTTTAACACAGAAATTCACACACACAAGCATACTTTTGCAAAGACTAACACACACCTTACACATGCAAATATTTCACTCACTTATTACACACACATACTTGCACACCCTCTCACACACATTAACATGCTCACACTCACACTGAAATCCAACACTGTGTTAAGCTTTCCTTCTTTTTAAAACTGCAGTTCTTGTCATGTAAACTGTGTGTCAATGGAACTGGAGAGTATACTAAATGAAATTGTGTCTTCTGTACAGAATTCTTGGTTGTACAAAGCAGAGCCACTGTAAAAATCTCATCGGCAAGATGCTTTATGAAGGCTTGAGTAGGAATCCATATTGTGAGAACTTGCTTCAGGTGCAATGCCTAGTTCATGTGGATACTTAGAAGGAAGGTTCCATTCTTTCTGGAATTGTAAGAAGTCAGCCCTGAGAAAGACGTATGGCAATATCGTGAGCTGTAATTTGGGCTCAGTGTGTGTGAGCTGGGAAGCTTACCAGTCATCAAGTCCCAGTTCTGTATTCTGCAACAGCCAGTGTGTCTATGGCGACAGCCTGTGTATCTCTAGCAAGGTTTCTCAAAACCCAGAGGCATTAGAGCACAGCCCAGTGAGCCTGAGTCAGCCCATACCAGCTCACACTACCTCCCCAAATCTCTCACCCTTCTTGGTTTTCTTGCTGGGCATCTTCTGAAGAATCAAAGGAGCACATACATGTCTTTGCCTCCTCCTCCTTCTCCACATCCCCCTCCAGCAAAGGAGGGGTGAAGACAAATGCCTCACCTGTCTGTCTTTTGAGAGCTACAAGACTTGCTTATTGTCTATGCTTCTCTCTCAGAGACTCAGATAAAAGGGCTTGGTATTCATACACACAGCACATTATATATTCATGCAAATGAGGCTTTCTGAACCTGAAGCTACAAAGAATTATTTTTAGAAGCTTGTAAACCTATGAAGAAAAAGATTGGGGAACCAGGCTTCACTGGGACTTCCCTTACACAAATTGACTCCCTGTGAGCATCCCACATGGCCCCAGCCTCATTGCAGGGCCATTACCCTCTATGTGGCCTTTCTTGTGTCCCACCACACATACCCTTCTTTCTTCCTATGGTGCCTTGCTGACAACCATGTTGGATTTTCTTTTTTAATTCTGCTTCTTTATTATTGTTACTATTATTATTTTTTAAGACAGGGTTTCTCTGTGTAACTTCCCTGGCTGTCCTGGAACTTACTCTGTAGACCAGACTGGTCTCAAACTCACAGAGATCCACCTGCCTCTGACTCCCATGTACTGGGATTAAAGACCTGTACCACCAAAGTCTGGCTAGAATAAATTTTTGAAATTCTATTATTTTCTAATGTAATTTTAATTAAAATTTTAAAGTACTTAAAAAAATAACAATCATAGTCAATGATGTGAAGTATAAACTTATGTATGCATAGCCCAATGCAACAGACTTTACCGTACAATGTTCAAACGAAGTCCAAGCCAGGCATTCTATGGTTGCCATAAACAGGTGATTGTCCAAGAGTTACCCCTCAATGGGAGCCACTCAACTTCAGAACCAGTGCAGTATTCAAACAAGTTCTTTCTCCTTCTGTTTGAGGATAAACAGGTCATGATGTTTAAGGCACTGGTGACCATGAGTGCACTTCCCAGGGAGTCTTTCGGGTTTGTAATGCAGATGAGTATCATAAACTATTGAATCAGATGTTAGAGGGAGAAATGACTGAAACAGAAGGGTGTGAAAGTAACATGCTTCACGGCCAGTGCTAGGGGCACTCTCTGATGACACCTGTCACCCAAAAGCATGCTCTTTAAGAAGACACGATGCTGGTAGAACCCAAGAGCTAAGAAGAACCATGCAATTTTATAATTAAGAAAATGCTGGTCTTCCAGGTCACCTGCACCAATGATTGGGTCAGGTTTAAATGTGTTTGCTTTTTTTTTTTTTTAATTTTAAAACTTTATATACAATGGCTTCTCTCGAATACTGTTCCCTCGGTCTTTTTGATGGATGTGATTTTCTCACATGTCCTGCATCTCAGGATAAAAGTGTACATCTTTTAGTGATAACATATAATGGAGAGAGACAGCCTCTAAAGACAGAAAAGGCTTTGAAAAGGAGCTGCCTCATCATTACAAATGTGGGCTAATTATCAAGATCATAAGATTCATGACAGCTCACACACAAAGAACTAAATATTTTGGGGAAAATGATGGCAATGGCTCTGGTCACACGTGGTCAGTTCAGCGGTACTTATTAAAAAAGTTCCTGCTCTTCTATCTTTAGAGAGTTTCAGTGGAAACAGTACTAGTGGACTGCCTTCCTGTCTCTTATCTCCTGTCATATAGATACTCATCTTGAAACACAAAGGTATTTTATCAATCAAGCATCCAAAGTTCAGAGTCATTGTTTGTGCTGCTTTGAAATGATGCTTCAGTTACCCCCATGTTCCCAGAGGCCACGCCCTTCATGGTACTTTTAAACTTTACACTTGAATTAATATTGAAGGTAGGTTCATCAACATGCAGACTTTTTCTTTCTTTCTTTTCATCCTCTTTTGTTAAACGTGATATCTGACTTACTTAAACTTTGCGATGACACAGCCTGGGTTATGTGAAGTCTGTATAGAAGCCAGAATGACATTTAATTCATAGACAGGAGAAAGAGAGAGAGAGAGTCACAAGTGAGTTCAATTCTCAGAGCGCTGGAGGTTTAGATTCTGAAGGAGCCCAGGAATGAGAGGCCCAGCATCCGAGCATGGATGTGGTGAATGGTCATTTGTAGGAGTGATGACAGCCCTGATTCTACACAGGTGTTTTTAGGAGACCCTCCCTACCATTGCCTCTACCACTCTGCCTCAGGAGATGAAATCTGGTTCTCCTCTCCTTGACACAGACAGCTGTCTTCAGTGACCAAGGCAGGGAAGAGGACACCGTCTTTGGAGGAGAGATGAGAAGAATTGCTTATAGCCTCTTCCCAGACCCCAGGATGTCAGGAGTCAGGTGAGATGGGGTAAATGAAGCCATGTTGACTCACTTTGAGCATTTATGTCCTGTGTCATCCACAGAAACTGAGATGACAACACAGGAATTCTCAAAGGAGATTCCTGGGAAGTATGTCCCTCAGCTGTAAAATACATCTGCATACACACATGCATGCACACACACACAACCACAAAAACAAACATACTGATCACAGTTAAGGTTCTGTTATCATAGAAAATTGGGCTTATATGAATTTTCCATTTAAACATCATTTCAGTTCTCAAAAAAGATTTGAGGTTTTGGATTGGTAGTATCCAATCCATATAAGAGACACGCTGCACACTGATTTAAGCATTTGTTAAGTATCTGAATTCAGACTCTTAAGTCACTTATTTAATATTCAAATCTATAAGTAGAGTCTGTGCTTCATACTATTCAATAACACTACTATCTCTAAAACTTGTTGAAATTGATAGCAGGTCATGCCTGTCTTACCTAGACACCATTTACCCTTTACCAGTTCCAACGTGTCTCTTCTTCTGCCTATAGAGCATACAAACTCATTTATCTCCTGAAGTCAGGATGAAGAGACCATGGATGAAATCAATCAGGTTGGGAAACTATTCCAAGCTTCTGTAGATGGCTTCACCCAAAGCCAGAGTAAAGACAGACTCAAATGAAGAAATGGACAAAGATAGTCTGAGAGGTGAAGGGAATGGTTAGCATGGTATGGCTGTATTTACTCATGGAAGTCAAGGGACTTTGGGTTGGTTAATGTGCACAGTGCTATATAGTCAGCTCTCTTCCTCTGTGTGCTGGTCCACTGACTTCCTGGAGCACCTACCAGTTTACATTTATCCACATACAGTCAAAACTCATAAATCTATATGCTTCATGATCAGAAACAGAGAAAACAGCCTCCCATCCTGGGATTCTTAGTAGCATGGGCAGAAAGAAATGGTTTTCAAGACTTTAGATGGCATGAGGAGTGGAGTTTTGAGAGCTAGATTCGATGTGTTGACAATGTCTAAACATTGTGATAGAGTCTTCATTATATGAACTAGGGATCATTGACAGGTCCAGTTAAAGAGTTTCCTGTGGTATTTGGTTCAGTCAGGAATAATCATGCATAAATTAGAAAGGTTAGCAGTCTGCACTCTATTCTGAAGACAGAAAGAAGGTTGAGCTCTCTCACAACTGCTTTAACAAGTTTTAAATACAACTCTCTTGCTCATGAGAGACTTGAGGTTTTTGGAAAGTTTGGGCTATTTCCTATACCTCTCCAGCATGAGACATTATAACCAGAATTGAATGTTAAATCCTTTATGTTTAGTGGATCATAAACTATGAACATTTTACATTTCTTTCTATGATTTTTCAGCTGATGAAGTCATTATGATCAATGTTCACAGATATGTTGAGGCTGCATGAAGTCATTACGATCAATGTTCACAGATCCATTTGAGGTTACATCATATTATTACATATAGACCTCTGCTACAGAGGGTTGTGTATTGGAGGAATCTTTTCAGTACACCACACCATGAAAGCCATGGTTTTCAGGAAAACAGAGCACAGCATATATAGAAATCCTAGCTGTATCACAGTAGAATGATTGTAGCTAAAGAGTGTTTTCTTCCTGTGTCTCTCAGGAAATTAAGGTGGACCTATCCTTCCATGAATTCAAAGAGAAATGGAAATGTAGTAAGGGTTAGAACATTAGAAGCAGAGCAAGAGGGTTAACATCTAAGAGTTTTGCCTTCATAGTTATTCCTATGACAGGATACAGCCTCCTAGGTCACACTCTTGTGTAGGCACAAACCCTCCTGTTTCCAGTCAAGTTAATGTCATCTCTACCTCCAGAGAATGATGAGTAGTGACAAGGTCAATTTGTTCTAGGTATATGTGTATAAGTATGCACACATATATTCGTACCTGTAGAGGCCAGAAAAAACTATTGCATTCTCTGGAGCTGAAAAGGCATGCTGTCATTAGTGGTCTGACATGGGGGCTGAGAGCTGAACTCAGGCTCACTGTAAGAGCAGCAAGTGCTCTTAACCACTGAGCCACCTCTCCAGTCCCAAAGTAGCTTCTTTAAACACAAGCTGTTTTGGTTGCCTCACAAAAACACCAAGGAACAGAGTGATTGGAAATAGATTCTTTAAGACTCTTGAAGGATGGAGCCAGAAGAACCACAATGAGTCTGCAGCAAGCCAAAAGATTAGCCATTCCAAAGCCAAAAAAGGAGATGCGCTCTTGATGAAAGATGAGATGCTGCTATATTGCTCCAAATAATTTCATACTGAAAGCCACTTTGGGGACAAAATACATCACAGAATTATCTACACCACAGAGTAAGAAAAAGAACGTTCTGTTTCTGTCTCTCTTGACTTGAGCTAAAGTCAGCCTGGAGTTTCTGGCCTATCTTACTACATAAGGAGAGAAGATTACAGTAAAGGCCAAAATACTTCCGAAGTGCCCGAAGCCAGGCTAACCTGACATGCTCCTTTGTATCCTGGACCTGGACATTCTGTGAGTCAGCCATTCCTTTTCTACCTAAGTAGGCTTCAATTGCTGAATGCACTTAGCATAGCGAAAAGAAGCTAATGCATCGTGGTCAGAAGAACCCTGATTCCTGGACGATAACAGAGCTGTTTGCTGAGAACAATGAGCAGAGCCACCTCCCTCCACAGGATGTACTGTCCTTGATTAGTGCAACCAAGAGCAGTCTGCACACAAAATGGATGTAAATAAGGCCCAATAAGTAGTACCAAACATGGGGTCTTCATGGGAGGCAATGACAAGGTGAGTTTATTGACAATGGTCCATGAAGGATGGATGCCTCACAGTTATGATAGTCATAGATTCAGCAAAGCCCAGTGTTCTTCTAGAGACTTCTGTGATGTCACTCTTTATGATTAGGAATATACTCTCTCAGCTAAAGAAAATTTATCTAGGGTTAAATGTATTTTTTATCTTGTCTTTGTTCATGAGCTAAAAGTGAATCCCATGTTGACCTAAGAATGCGAGCTAGTTCCTGAATTCTGTACTTCAATATCTACTTTTAATATTTGTAAATTACATGTATGTGTGTGTGTGTTTGTGTGGGGGTGTGCACATGTGCCTGAAGAACCAGCAAAGGGCATTGAATGCCCTGGAACTAGAGATGCCATAGTCGTGAGACCAGACAGGATCACTGGGAACTGAACTCGGGTCCGTTGCAAGAACAGTATGTGCTTGGAATTGCTAAACCACTTCTTCCACCCAGTACTGAAATTCTAAGCAAAAGATTCTCTCTGACCTTATTACCAAGGTTTCTTAACCTTAAGTTGACTCCATGCTAATGAGGTACCTTGATGGCCATTTCAAGACTAACCTGTTTGTGACACACAACCTAGGCCAGGGTGGGCTAGGAAGAACTAGTCAGGTTGGCAGTGGTCTGTGCCAGATGGACCAATCACTAGATCCCTGGCACGTGCCTTCAGCCCTTTCTCCATACCCAATATATCAATTGTTTTATGTGTCTTGTCCAATAATTTTAACCAGAGAAAGATATCAAAGGCATTCTTAAATACCAGCAACTATCATTATTTGATAGTCCTAACCAAAGTGTGAGGATCTGTGGCAATCCATCTCCTAACCTAGCTCCTCTGTGGCTTCTGGAGATGGTCTCATCATCGGGATCATTTTTCAGGTGTGCTCATCAAACCATTCATGCACAGCAAAGCCAATTGATAATCAATTCATTCCCCTTTATGAGCACAGACTTTGTATGTCTATCACTTTATTCTTTTAGATTACTTTTCCCATAGATATGAAATAAAGTGTCTCAATCTTCCTACTACCTAAAGGAAAAGAAATGTAAATCTCCTCAAACGATTTAACATTTTGAGGCTCTCTCATTAGAAAGTCAAAATATGCCAGCATGTAGAAGCAATGATACAGGGCATTTTCCTGTTCAGGGCTTTCATGGGTATAAGACAGTTGAAATTAAAATTAGGCCATCATTCAGGCTTCTACACTGGAGAAGTCAGCAGCTCCCAGTCCTGCGGCTGCCAAGCCCTGTGGTGGTTTCTGAATCAGGCTGATTATGGGAATTCATGTAGTGCTTGTTAGAGGCGTATGCTCTGTTACCCCACTCAAGACCTTCTGAGCCAAAACATCTGGGTGCAGAGCAAGGAGATAGTTCTAAATCCTCCCCAGGTGATGTCACTTGCTGGTTCCAGCTGTGAAGGGCTTTCTTTCTAATAAGAAACAAACTGCTGAAGAATCAAAGATTTTCTACATATCAGTAAAAACGGAGGCCTTCAATAGTAGCTTGGACTATTTGACAGATACGCCCAGGCACGTTTGACATGCCTGTGGGTTCCCGTGCCGTGTCCATTGCACTATTGCGAGCCAGAGATGGGGAGACATGATAATGGGGGTTCTATCAGGTATACAAGGGCACATGGCTTAGTTACCCTTTTCAATGCCGAAATTTTATTTATTCTTTGAATTGGCAAGAATTGGCTCTATTTCTCACAGCGAGATTTCCCATCTGGCTTGAGTGACGTCAGCTTTATCACTATTGAAAGGGAGGTCACCTTATGACCTCTATTTAGGGCAATGGTTCTCAATGTATGGGTCATGACCTCTCTGGAGGTCAAACAATCCTTTCACAGGAGTCACCTAAGACGGTCATTGGGAAACACAGATATTTGCATTATGATTTATAACAGCGGCAGAATCATAGTTATGAAGTAGTAATGAAATAATTATATGATCAGGAGTCACCACAACATGGAAGAATTCTATTAAAGGGTTGTAGCCTTGGGAAGGTTGAGAATCACTGGTTTAGAGAAAGGAAGGGTAATAAGTGAATGAATGCATGGATGGGCAGTCTAGGTTTTCAGAAGGCGTCTCGGATTTCTTGGTCTATCTAGGGCTAAATACACACATTGGGGCTCAGTAAGTGTTAGGTTCCACCTTACAAGGTGGAGGTAGATTAGGAAGAACAAAGTAACCACTCTTGCCTCTTCCAATCTAATATTAATTAGATGTAGCTATAACTGGATGAAGAAACCTTGAAACCTTAAATTTCACCACATAATCTTTTCAGTTGCACATATTATACACCTATATGTCGAATGTTACCCACTTTCTCACCGCTTTTGCACGTTTATTCAATGTTCCCTTTTCCTTGAGACCATCCTGGGCCACTGTACGTAAAGCCACACCTTCTCCCAGCTTTCCTTCTACTTAGTTTTTCTCCATAGCACCACCACCTTCTATTTCTACGTAGTCTTTGTATTCTGTTCACTTATTGCTTCCTTTAACTGGCTTATAAATTTCACAAAAGGAGGAATTTCTACCTGCTCTGTCAATTTCTATATCTTAATCACCTTGCCAGTTACATTATCAACACCAAATAGATACTTATTGAGTGAATGCGTCAGAGAGATTCACTCGATCTCATTCAAGAGACATGACCCGGACTGTGGTCATAGACGAGAAGGTACAGGCAAGGCCCTGACGAGTCCTGGCAGCCCGCAAGAGCCTTGCTCTTGATGGTCTTAGAGAGAGAACTTGGAGGACAAGTTCATAAATCACAGCATGTATTCATACAACATGTGTTCATCAAGGAAGACCAAGAACAGCAATGAGTGCAATTGAGTTTACAGTAGCGGTGAATTATGATAACTGAAGAACCATGGGCTTTGGGAGAACAATCCCAGAATCTGGTCCTAGGAGAACTGTGGCTCAGAGCAAACCCTATCTCCCTTTTCCTGTTGCTTTGTTATTTATAAGAGCAGGATATGATAAATCCTCATCATGGAGATGTGAGAGTGAAAAGATATCGCAAACATAATGGTGTTACTTTGGTGGAAGCAGATAGTGGATTGTGAGTCCCCATGGTGATGGCATCTTCACACGAAGGTGTCAAGTGAGGTGCAAAGAGGATGGGAACTGACTGAGGCACTGTTAGGGGACTCAGATCAAAGTCTGTGTGCAAAATAAAATAATAAGTAGTACTATTTTTACCTCCATAGTAGGCTCACCGCACGCTTCAATTCTACAAGAGGTTTGCTTCTCTTGTGCATGTGTGCTTACGAAGCCACTGTCATAGCATTTAAGTCTAATTTTTTTTAATTCTTTTTCTTTGTACTTTGTTTAAAGGAAGTTTAAGTATACTAAAGGCATGCAACATAGAACCCAATGGAATAGGGATGTAAAATCAATCAGGTATGTTTAAGGATATCGTTCATTCTTCTTTTCCACGAGCCATTATATAAAGACAGCAACCAGACCTTATATTACAAGACCAAAAAGGGGGTAACTCTGTGAAAACCTTTACCTGAACTGAGGCTATAATGAATAAACAACCAGAAGGTCATGACCCAGCATTTAGGACTGACAGAAGGAAGGGGGCTACACAGGAGGCAGGCTGACTTATAAAATAAGAAACAGCTTTGACGTCAGTGCTGGCCCTTAACTGAACTGCTTGAAGGTTCAGGCTGGGTTCAGTTAAATTATCCCTTCCTTCCTGCTTGTGTCCCTTCCACTGTTTCCCCTGGCCTGACCCCATAGTCATCTCACTCTGACCTCTTCCAGACAGAACAAGGCAAATGAGCACATTCCCACTCCCCTCTAAGCCTCCTGGAGCAAGGCTGATCCCAAATCCCAAACCCAGAAACTGGTAAGAGAGGACTGGCAATGAAGGCTTGCTGCAGAGGGACTGGTTCCTCTGGAGACCCAATCTGTGGGGTGACCAGCAGTTCCAGGAAGGGGCAAGTTCCTGGCAGCTAAGATAATTTTTCTTGCTGAAGGAGGGACCTGAAGAGAGAAAGAGTTCAGCAGTTCTGCAAGCTAGAAGTGCTCACTAAGCCACAAGATTCAAATGTTAAAGACTGTGACAATAATAATTGCTCATGTTATTTGGGTGAGGATGACTGGGGGTTAAAAAAGATATAAGGTCATGGTTATCTATATAGAACTATGAATGTGACTAATTATAGGAATATTTTCAGTGTGAACTATTACCTACGTAAGCAGTTTAAAGTTCTCACAATGATGGTCTGCAAACTGAAACCATAAGCAGAGATAAGTCCCTTTGTTCCCGGAGTTTCTTTTTGTCATTAAATAAGTCACAAAATGATGAAATCTTTTGTTAGTCTTTCTCTGCCCTCACCCTGTAACCTACGTTCTCTTCTTCCAGAATCACAGAATTTCAGACACGTTTTGCAGCTGACCAAGTATACCCAAAGTCATGTCCTTAAGTATGCCAGCCAATTGTGGCAAAATCAAAATCCTGTCTCATTCCTGGTCCAGGGACTCTTAATAAGTCAAATCACTCCTTAGTAGATGAAAATCTACAAAGTAGATTTTATTTTATTGTTTTTGATTCATGGGTAAATGCACTGGTATAGAAATATAAGAACTCTATTTCCGTCCATTTGCCTGCAAAATTCAGGAAGTCATTGTTTTTTACTGCTGAGTAGTACTCTAATATGTATATATTCCATACTTTCTTCATCCATTCTTCCATTGAAGGGCATCTAGGTTGTTTCCAGGTTCTGGCTATTACAAACAATGCTGCTATGAACATAGTTGAGCATATACTTTTGTTGTATGATAGGGCATCTCTTGGGTATATTCCCAAGAGTGGTATTGCTGGGTCCAGGGGTAGGTTGATCCCGAATTTCCTGAGAAACCGCCACACTACTTTCCAAAGTGGTTGCACAAGTTTGCATTCCCACCAGCAATGGTGGGAGCCTAGGCAGCTTGGATGCTCACCTTACTAGACCTGGAAGGAGGTGGGAGGTTCTTGGACTTCCCACAGGGCAGGGAACCCTGACTGCTCTCCGAGCTGATGACGGAGGGGGACTTGATTAGGGGAGGGGGAGGGAAATGGGAGGCGGTGGCGGGGAGGAGGCAGAAATCTTTAATAAATAAATAAATAATAAATAAAAAAATCCAAAAAAAAAATTTAAAAAAAGGTGTGTGCCACCACTGCCTGGCATATTTACCCTTTTTTCTGAACTAGTACATTCAATATGATGTCTGTCTTATCCACGAAGTTGGTTCTTTTCCACTGCTGTGCACATTGCAATATTTGACATGTCACAGTTTACAACCACATCTACAGCTGAGGGATGTTTGGGTCCCTGAAGGTCTGACTGGTATGGAAAACTTGCTGCAAGTGTGTGTGTGCACGTGCACACGCTGGTATACCTATCCATTCATTTCTGTGTACCTAGGAGTAGCATTCCCGGTAACAAGATCTTATTTGACTTTAGAGAACAAAGCTAAATAATTTTCCAACCTTTTGTTTGATTTATATTTCCTCCAGTTAAGAATGGAGAGTTCTGACGTCACCTCTCACCAGCTCTGGTCTTGTAGGTCTCTCTAGGGTTGTTCCAATTGATGACATAATGCTATCATAAGAACACACGACCACCTGGAAAACACTATTTATGAATGCCTTCTGAAGACCTGGACCTCGTTATCATCCTGAGGACTGTAGAGAAGGCCATTTCCAAGTGTCTGTTGGTCCAGGAGGCCAGCGGGAGCCCGGATGGTACTCTCCCTGAACTAACCAGTCTACGTACCCAGCATCTAGCTGCATGATCTTCATTAGTTGATTTATTTGTTATTTTAGTTGACTGGTGTGCTCTCTGAGGCATGAGCACAGTGTGATATTGTCTGTGCAGGGTGATTAGCTTTTCCAACTCTGTGGACATTTTGTGCCAAGTGTCAAGTACTACTATAAGCACAAGAGATGTGGCACATGAACATTTTCACATTAGAGTGTGGCTCCAGGGCATTTGTGTTTTATCTTCTAGGGCTAGTATGAGAGGTCCTTCTGACTATGTATTACTTTTATTGGTTAATGAATAAAGAACTGCTTTGAACCTGTGTGCAAGGGCAGCACAGAACTAGGCAGGAAAAGCTAGGCTGTGTGTTGGGAAAAAGAGGGTGAAGTCAAAGAGAAGCCATGGAGCTGCTGGAAATAGATGCTGTGAACTTTAGCTGGTAAGCCACAACCATATGGTGATATACAGATTAATAGAAATGGGATAAATTAATATGTAAGAGTTAGCCAATAAGAAGCTAGAGCTAATGGGCCAAGCAGTGATTTAATGAATACAGTTTCTGTGTGATTATTTTGGGGCTAAGCGGCCTCTTCTCCTACATAGAGCAGACATGACTCCTGCAGAAAATAAGCCCATAGTCTCCCTGAATGCTGGTCACACTGAAGACAATTCAATATTTTAACTTGAGAAGTCAGAACTCCAGCCCACTTCCTTCCCTGTAGATTCCACCTGTACAAACACACTATCACAATCTAATACGCTAAAAGTAAAAGAGGAATTTGAGATAGGAAAGTTGTGTGGACCACAGACATTTAACGCAGGGGAAGCAGCATGAATGGTGCCAATGGTTTTCAAACCATACATGATTTTTCTGCTGATTGCTGGCTGATCAACAGCAGTAGAAGAAGCCTACCATGTAACTACATAAGTTAGCAGCAGAAGGCTCAGCTGCAGATGTAGGCTACAGGCCAGATCAGAGGTCAGTGCGTCAAGTGGACATTGCTCACTGTTCCCATTTCTCATCCCTTGAGAAAGATGGGGACAAGTGAGGAGAAAAAATTGCCCATCCATATTACAAGGCAGCTGAGTGCCTTGGGGCCATCTCAAAATTTCCAACATCTCAAAATTTCTTGCTCTTTGGAGCACTTCAGAGCTCTTGGAAATGAATCTCCACATAGTTGGAGCTAGCTAGGCCTCTGCTAAGACCTTCTCAGACTTGGCAACTGTTTGCCTTTATAAATAAAAGCCACAGCTGGCTTTTCTGGTCTGTATTTTTGTTGGAAACGGCTTAAGACTTGCCTTTTATTTATCCTTAGCTGTGTTAGTAGAAAAACTGTCTCACTTACTTAATGTGATTAATTTGCCCTTTTAGCTTCTTCCCATCCCGTCACACACATTCTTACCAGTAGACCAAGTTCTACACAGCAGCATGGCTGAGATCCTAGAATTCTTCACAAATATCTCTCATTTAAACGGCTCAAATCAATAATTCATTCCTCAGAGCCCCTCCCAAATTCTGCTCATTTCAAATCAAGCACAGTTTTGTCCAAGTACCAAGTACGTGCGTAGACTACACAGGACTCGCGCATTGCCAAGGACCCATGCAGGGGTAGGATGCTGCTGAGTTCCCCAATATCACCTGCACCTTGGAGGCTGCGTGCTCAGGCTGCAGGAAGCGCCTGTGCTGTAGCTTTGGTAACAGTGGAATTTCTGCTGTCAGAAGAGGTGACATTCCTCTTAGAGTTTGAGGATTAAGGAAGAGAAGAAGCGTTTACACACCAACGTGACATTTGTGTGCACAGCTACAATATACATAGGTAGACACTTAATAGAGTCCTCTTACATACCAAAGGATAAAAGTAAATCAGTCATCACCAATAAAACAAGATTTCTTTTCTTTAATTGGGGAGTCTGGAGAGATGACTCAGCAGTTAAGAATGCTTTCTGCTCTTTCAGAGTTCCAGTATTTGGTTTCAAATACACATACTAGGCCACTCACAGCTGCCCTCAACTCCAGTTCCTGGGGACCTGAAGCCCTCATCTGCCCTTCTTGGGTACCCATGTAAATGTGCACATATACACACATAGGCTGTCAAGCATCCACAGGCATAAGCAAAAATAAAATTAAAATCTTAGAAATTAAAAATAATGCAATTTAAAAATTAGCCTCACAGGCTAAAGAAGTACTTAAGATGCCCACCAAGAGTGATCAGCAGAAGAAAATTAATAAAAGGACTGTGTGTGAAGTTTGTCTCAGTGAAAAGGGAACTCACTGTGATGTGTCATGTGATATCAAAGGATATCTTAGAATATCAAAGCATCTTGCTGATGTGTATGGTACTACAAGCCATGCCTCTCCCAGTGCCAGAATATTTGTGTTCAGACAGATGGGATCTCCCTGAAACTTGCATTCTAGAAACAGACCTCTAGTGCCTGAGAAAGCACTGGCATGTGGGTCTATGAAACTGACGGAGTGCTAAGTCACCCAACCATGGGAGAGCTGACGTCTTCATAGTGAAATTGGCGGCATCAACTCTACAGCCTCTCTTGGGAATACCACCTACTCCCCCTTTTAGAAAGTCTCTCTCTAGTCCTTCAATCCTGATCTTGGTTGTCAACAATTCACTGTGATGAGCCAATGCCCTCGCCCTTACTCCACTTCCTCCTGTCTTCTAATCACAGAGTTCATGTGGGTGTCAACCATTCATGTTGAACAATTGAGAGTCCAGAGAGCTAGCCAATACAAGATGGAATCACGTCTGACGCAGAACTATTCAAAACATTTTCCATGACCATCTTGACTGTAAAAGCAAATATTCATATCTGTTCTCTATCTCTCCCTCTCCCTTCCTTCCCATCTATCTCTCCCTCCCTCTCTGTCCCTCTCCTCTCTTCACATGAGACAGAAATGTACAATAGTGCATGCTGATAAACTTTGTTGTAGTTTTTAAACTAGATAGAGTTTCTCTGTGATGTCCATATTCCATGAGCTATGAACAGTCAGAAGCTGCCTCAACATGTTAACAGAATATAATCTTCTTTGGTAAGAGGGCATATTTAGATAAAACTATGAACTGAAGGCTTTGGAGACATCTGTACATGTTTCAGAAGGTAAGTGCCCATACCATACACTCTGTTCATGGTACCCAGTGACACATATGCTGTGAAATGGAAGCCAATCCACTTTTCAGAATCACTACAACAGTCTATAGGAACTGGATTCTTGAAAAAGTGTTGGAGGACTTTTTAAGAGATTTAAAGATGCACGCTCAAACTAGTTAGGTCTCTGAAAGGATGAGAAAGAAAATCTCAAAATACAGAAATGAAAGAGGGACAGAGAGGATATTCAAGTAGGCATAATTCTTTACTACAAGAAGCCAAGAACTGAACATGGGGCCTAAGGCCCCCTAAAGCTTGGGCCTTTAGTAAACTGTACCAAACACAGGAAGGGATATGGGCCCTACATCACTAGTCTGAAATGCCAAGATTGGAAATGTCCCAGAAATCTGAAACTGAGTAAGAGGAACATGTCAGCTTTGGGAGGAGACATGCTTCGCTAGTAATATGCCTAGAGCCCCCGATCTGAAATGTTCCTGCTCACAAATGCTTGGAGAAGAAGGGATTCTCAACATGTACAGTAAGAACTCTGTTTTCAAAACATTGAGAGAGGGTCCTGCCAGTCAAGGAGCTCAGGGTGGTAAAGACTGACTGACTGCCCTGAAAAGCACAGGGCTTGTGTCTATGTGACAGTAAATTCTCTTTGAGCCTATGGTGACATACAATTCCATGTTTGTCTAATAAAATGGGTAGAAGAGCTTTCCTGTAGCCCAAAGTGCAGGGTAAAACTCACAAATCAAGAAGAAATGAGCCTCCTTGTGAGAGACTCACAGACAGCAATTCTGCTCAATTTACCCAGTGAGCTAAACTAATCTGGGATTCTGTAAGTATTCCTATTGCTCCCGAAAAGCTGACATGAAGAGTCTTCCTCTTGTGAAAGAGCAAGAAATGAAAAAAAAAAAAAAAAAAAAAAAAAACCTGCAGATTTCAAAGAAACAAAACCCCTGGAATTAAAAAGATAATGAAAAACCGAATGAGGCTTAGACACCTGGAATTCTGTTGGCCAGAATGGACTGTGAGGTCAGAGACATTGGCGGCATGGGGAGGCTGCGACACAATTAAACAATGTAGAATATCTACGCATTTATCATCGTCTATTCAAAGACTTTAATCAAAAAGTTGGGCAGAATGCACATACACGTGTGTGTGTTTTATTTTTCTCCTCACCCCTGGAGGCAAGGTCTCTTTATGTAGCCCAGACGACATTTAAATTTATAAAAAAAACCTCAATCTTCTTGCCTCAGGCTTCTGACCACGAGGATTAGAAGCATATATTTCTCTCATTTATTTTGAAAAAGTATTTTAAAATCTCAAACAAATAAAATAAAAAGTAATTTCCCCTGACTATCCATAACTCAGTGGTTTAGAGTGTGATTAATTGGAGCAAGAATTGCAAAGTCATTGGAAGTAAAAGACAAAAAAACAGAACAAAAGTCCCCCAAAAACCTAACAGCTGCCTAAGTCTGAAATCCAACATGTCATGATCCCTGAACTTATTATAGCAAACTAACAGTGTCAAATGCATATGATGGAATCTGGACTCTGGAGACATGCCCAGTATCCAAGAGACTTGCTACCCTTGAAGTCCTGAGTTCAGTCCCAGCATCCACGGCCAGAGGCTTGCAAGAGCACCTCTTCCTCCTGTTTCAAGGGCTCTGATGCCACCTTCTGACCTCCTCACACACATGTGTACATAAAGACATACAGTCTAAGACATAATACAAATACAATTTAAAAGAAGAAATAAGAATCTCTGAGAAGTTAATGAGAATTTCAACTCAGAAATTTAAATGGAAAGAAAAACAAACCGGTGCTCACTTTTAATTCCAGCACTAGGGAGGCAGAGACAGGTGGATCTCTGAGTTCAAGGCCAGCCTGGTCTACAGAGCAAGTTTTAGGACAGCCTAGAGAAGCACTGACTCAAAAAAAAAAAAAAAAAGAGAGAGAGAGAGAAACCTCATGATGAAAATCAGAGGAAATTAAATGCAAAGATAAACACTAAAACTTGAAAGAATCCAAACAAGCAAAGAAAATCCTAAAGTTCAGTGAAATTTATCTGTAGATATATTGATCAACAAAAATGCAGTACTAAGCATCAGCATAAAAAGGTAACAAAACAGCAGCTGTAGAGATTTAAATGTGTTGAGATGATCTTGCAGACAGCATTGTTCTCATGGAATAGGTTTTACCGCAGCTTCTTCAACAACTGCTAAAACCCAACCCTAAGTAGAAAGAATAAATAGACCTGTTTTCCTGGATGAGCCAGCTCCTCTCAGATTACAGGGTAGAATCATGACCCTACCAACATTTCAAGCTTTAGAATAAAATACCAAAACCAATTGAGGAACCAGAATAAGGGGAAACACATGGCAGTTCTTACTTTGAAACCCAGATGCAAATTGTAGCTCTGAAGAAAGCCAAGTGAAGTGTTTAACTCACAGTGTGGGTGATGCATCAGTTGTTACCTTATCTCCCTTTCTCCCCTTCAGAACAACAAAATCCTGTGTTAGAAAAGCACCACATAAGAACGCACACAGCAGCAAGGGATGTAGGGGTGCACACCGAGACCCTCCCGACCAAGCCATCAAAGCAGGCATGGCCTGATAAAAATAACAGAATGCAAAACCAGGATGAAACGAACAAACACGAACAACCTCATCAAAACATCAGTGACATTTACCCATGGATTCGTTGAAGCAAAATGAAGTCAGTGAAGATTGGGGGCCGCTGTAGGGACGCCCTGATGCAAGGATAGTCAAATGGGATCTCGTGTTGATGGTGGCCTGGGAGGGCGTGGGGAAGCCTAGGCAGAAAAGGTGAGGCTAGTCTGTAGGTATGGTGTGGCATGGCACAGTGTGGCATTGCTCGGTGTAACCTGCCGTGGTGGAGTATGGCATCTGGAGTTCATTCAGGACCAAGGATCTTCATTTTGGGAACTAAATGTCAGAGCCCAAGCCAGAGCAGAGAAGGCTGGCTGACATGTAGTGCCCGGAATGACACCAAACACAGCTAAGAAGAGAAAACAACAACCTCCATTTGACTCAGTAGGACTATTTGCAAATGACCCACTAAGTCCATCCAGGACATGAAGAAGTTTAGAGATGGTTGTGAGGACAAAGATGGAGAAGAGTCAGAGGAGAGAAAACGGGGTTGGATGTGATCATATTTCATAGGCTACACATATGAAAGCCTCAAAGAACAGTAATAATGGTGAGTAAAATTCTACATCTATGCATTTAAAATGTTAATGAAGTTAATGAGGAAATTTTCCAAACCTTGGTGAATCATTACAAGTCCCTGGTCAGGAAAGCTACAAGGAGATTGACAGATTGTGCTGTTGAACTCTGTATATTATCAAAATACAGTAACACAGTAACCACATTTTAAATTACATAGCTGTCCATATAGAAAGCTCAGGGAAATTTGAGAACTGTGAGAATAAATGAGAGAATTCAGTACAGTGGCTACTTACAAGACCGACACGAAACAAGACGGCTCCCACATGGGCAGAGACTGACAATCTGGAAGCCGCCTTATTACTGATAGCAACAAAGATTGAACAGTATTTAGACATCAGTGGGACAAAAGAAAACATGTCCCAGATTTATTTTATAGAAAATAAAATACATTTTAAGTCTTTGCCTTAAAATGCTTAAAGACACCAATTCTACCTTCATGTGGCCTGCCTGCCAGCCAGTGCAACTAAAAACTCAAAACCTCGCCAGGGACTTTTCTCATGCTTGAAACATCCTGTAGACGAGAATGAAGGAAGTTGAGGGACCGAGGGGAAACTTTGAGGAAGAACAAAGAGAAGATGTTAAGAAAGGGTGTGGCAGGAAAAGCTACAAAGTCAGGGAGGCCTGGCAGGAAGGGTGCAGGTTGTGTAGGTGGCAGCAAACCCCTGAGTACGCTATTACACAGCACGGAAGAGGAATGCCAAGAGAGCAAAGTTGGGCTCTCTCCGTGTCGGAAAAGGCCGGGAGGTTTCAATACAAAGCAACACTTTAGCCTTTACAAAGAAGCTCAGTTCCGTCTGGAAGGTTCCCAAGTTCTGGAGTTACACTCAGTTCCCACCATGCCTTCCAATTCAGCCCATTTGTGATGTCAGATTCAGTGGAACACTATAATAAAATATAAACATCCAACTGCAGCAAAAGTGAAAAATGTGACTTAAACATCTCTCTCTCTCTCTCTCTCTCTGGCACACACACACATGCACACACACGTGTACACGCTCACATTTGTTTTGCAGGTAATTTCTGGTGGTTTATTTAGAATGTTCACCACAATAGCATCCAACACAGCAATAAGATAATGTTTAATCGGAGAAAGTTCTAATAGTTAGCAATTTGTGCATGGAAAAATGTCTATCTACAAAACGATGCCTAACTTCCCTGTGAAAATACAAGCATGAAGCAGAGATGCCATTTCAGATTCATCAACCAAGTAACCATTAAAATATCATGCAGTATCAGGTATTTACGAGGCTGTAGGAAATGCTGTTGGTTGGGGTGAAAACTGACACCACAAGGTTGGAGAGATAATTCTGAGCCATTGACCATTTCCTTATGGCACAACAATGCAGGCTGCCAAATGTCACCTGAACACTCTGGAAGCCAAGGCTAAAATTCAGCGTGCACCTGACACAGCTGTTGCTATTGCTTGGGGATGGTGTCTACTCTTGCATCTCAGACCTAACACTCATGCTGTATAGACCATTGAGCATTCCTCCTCTTCTTTTAGGAATATAAATCTAAGAGGAAGTCCCAGAGAATGGACTGTAGAGCTAAATAAACAATGCAAGTTGCCATTATCAATAAAGTTAAATGCCATTGTCAATCATAGCTCGGTCTTCTATGGCAGTTAATCTAACAATCTGATTTTATGGTTGTATAATATCAAATTTTAAAGCTGAAGTTATAAAAGGGAAGTACAATGTCATAATAAAGCCTCCAAAGGGAGAATCAAAACTGAGATAGCAAGTATATGCTTGAGGAGAATAAACACAGGTAACTGAGCTATGCTGGACATAGCTCACACATAGCTTAGACAGTCACATAGTATAAGTTGTGATTTCCGATGTGGGTAGCAGGGAAAGGAGAATAAACTCATGTAACCGAACTATACTATTTTTTTAGTATATGTGAAATATTTAGTTAGGTTATATTCTTGAAAATTGATACTTATTATAAAATAATAGCATGTGATTCAGGAAGCTTGCATCAGTTTAGATCTTGTTTGGAAGACAGGGGTCCATTTAGAGGACACTTTCATGCAAACTTACACAAATTGTCTTAGTTTTAGGCATGACTTTGCCTTTAAATTCAGTCAGACCCAACACAAACACGACTTATTATGCTCACTCCACTTCTAAAATGAAACAACACAGAGGCTTTGTGTGTAATCATGGAAGGCTTCATGACATGTGTGACTCTGTCACAGGACCATGCTCCAAACCCCTGGTGAAGGGACATCTCATCAGGAGCAATGTGAATGCATCTAGCATCTCACATATGCTTTTTCAACATCAGGACCATTTCTCACAAGCTCTACTATTTATTGTGTGGTAGACAGTTTCCATTACACTTGGGGGAGATAGTCAAATAACATGGAACAAGAGTTCTTCACATCAATGTTGAAAAGTCAGAAGCCAATGGCTATTGCTTCTCCCTGGTATTGTTAGATCTTCTCTTGGTATTTTGTGTGTGCATGCACACACATGTATTTGAGACATCTATGTCTACCCATGTTGGTGCTAGAGAGGTTCAGGTAAAGAGCTAAGAGAGAGTTACAGACCTGACTCAAAGCTGTGGGGGTGCCAACTAACTTCAATCACCTTATTTTCAAATCATCTTTTTAAAAGTATGTGAGGTCAAATCTGTTAAGTCTTTCCCGCTTCCCAGTAGGATTAAGACCTAAATAATTCTCCATTTCCCCTCACCAACTGATCACTGTGTGCAATACATTCCTTCAGGGGAAGACAGTCTGAAAAATGGAGTATATTTCTTATGATGCCCCAAGGCAAGTGGATTGTATAACAGTGTGGGATCACAAGAGCCAACTTTATCCCTGACTCCCTCCCTGGCAGTGTGTATTTAAGGTGAAGCTCCGCTTTCACCCTGGGGGAAGGTTTCACAGGCCTCACTTCTCCTTAAGGCCAGCTGCCCTCCTTGTGACACTTGCTAAGCTGTGTTCCTGTTTAGCTTTCATTCTGCTGACCCCTCCATGTGCTTGACATGGCGTGAGTCTTTGCCGCGACTGATTTTACTACAAAGTGAATGAGAGCAGAGAGACAGGCGTCGGAAGATGAGAGTTTTGCAGACAAGACAGGTGGCTGAAGGTGCCTTTTCTGCTGTTAAAGTTTTGTGCTCTGAAAATACACGCTAGTCACCGGCCAACGACTTAGACAGCATAATGTCTTGACATTTAATGTGAACAGTAGCATCGAAAAGTGAACAGATGAAAATCCTGCTGGAAGACAGAAACTAAGGATGCTTTTCTGGATGAAGATCGGAGTTTGGAAACCAGAAATATACCAGCTGAACTCTGAACAGCCCCAGGATCGAGGCTGTGATGGGTGACTCTGAGTTCCTTCCTGGGCTCACAGAGCAGCGGAGTCATGGAACCCTGCTTCTCTGTTGTTTTGCAAAGGGCAGGAGTTCACCACCAGGCTACCAGAGGGAGCAGGGAAGGCAGCCACATTTGAATGGCCAGGCTGAGTCCTAGGAAGTCACAGCTTCTCTGAAATCACATCTGTTATTTGAACCATAAAACACACAGGCTCAGTTCTCTCAGATATTAGCTACAAATTGTTCTTATTCTCATGCTTAATCATCTTTATGAATCAATTAGAACAAAAAAATAACATGATGCAAGCAGAATCCAGAGAAGACAAATTAAATTTCAACGACACAACATTAAGTACTATTAATATTTCCTTAACTAAAACCACAAACCCATTTGGACATTAATCCCAAAGTAATCAACAAACATCTAGGGCTAATTTTGGTGAAAGTCAAATTCTTCTGAGAATCTGCTGCATAACTGAACAGCCTTTGGCTTCAAGTAAAGAAATGAGAAGGAAGTGTGAATGTGGCCAACAATATGGCTCATACGTCTTGGTGTTTTTGCATCTTGCTTGTGACAGGGCGTGTTCTCACTGGGTTCAAGTTCACGTCTGGATTTTGGGCCTCAGCACAGCGAGAGCGCACATGGCATTCAATAAATATCTCCCGAGTCAATGAGCTGTTCTCTGGAGTCGAGAATCAAACAATCTATTGCTTAATGTTTAAAATCAGCTTGTCACCACTGCAGGTGATCTTCCCACTGTTCTGAGAATTATATTCAGATATTCCAAGGCGGGGACAAGAAGCACGGTCGTATTTAATCCCATAAATATTTGATGGCATATTTAATATGGACCACAGATGGGAATTAGCACAGTGTCCCTGTTCCCGGCTTATTACTCTTCTCTTCATGGTTTTACTGTCCTTTCTGTCAGACAGGGACAGGGCCTGCAGCAGGGTACCGCCACGCATGGAGGCCCATGACTGCCAATGTGGCAGCAGGCGCTTGCCTCGGTGCTGTGACGTAGCTGTTTAATTAGCACAGCTGTTACAGCTACTGTGTGCAGTACAAAGGAGAGAGGCTATTCACAAAAAGGCCTGGCTCATAAAAGGGGGAAATAGAGAAAAATTCTTGAAACAAAAGACTTTCACCCACCCCACCCCCTTTGTCAAAAGGCAGACTTGTATCCTTGGTCTTTGCCACCTTAGAGGGATTAGCCAAGGGCCTGGGCACAGGCTTCGTATACCCTAAAATGTTGATAGAATTTAGTTCCCTACTTTAGAAGGTCCTGGAATTTGCTGGTGTTGAGTTGCCCTGTTAGCTAACATGTAGTGCAGGTTCGTTGGTCTCCGGGTTTCCCTTTAAGGTTGACAGAAAAGTCACAGAGCATCTCCTTACCTTAATCCGATATAGTCACGTTCAGTTTGGAAGCTGTCTCATCAACATAACAGGGAGCAAAATGGAACAGCAGCAACTAAGTGAGCTTGAACCGGTGTCTCTGAAAGCTGTGCACATGCTCTCAGTGCCCCACTTAACTTCACGTTGAGTGAAGAAATTCTTATGTGACCTCACGTCCGGGTGTGAGCAGGAGAGAGCACAGAAGAGAACTCTGCTGGCGGTGTGGAACTCCCCTGCCCCCTGTCCCCCCCCACCCCCTGCCACTTCCACACTAACAACACTGGTGATTAATTGGACATAATAACATGCTATCTGATGGGGACGAATCAAATATCTGTTTGCGGTATTTAAAGAATGAAAGGGAGCAAACTGATCTCTTGGAATATGAAAGTCAAACGTGAACCCTGAGCCTTGCATAAGGTTAGTTGGATAAACCCCTGTGGTTGCCAGTGGAGATCAAAACAGGGGGCATATACAGCTGCTTCTGAACTCAGCAGCCTCTCAATTTGAAAATATTACTGGGCTGGAGAGCTGGCTCAGAGTTTAGATTTCCTGGCTGCTCTTTCAGGGGCCCAAGGTTCAATTCCCAGCACTTAAATGGCAGTTCTCGGACATCTGTAACTCTAGTTGCAGGAGATCTGATGCCCTCTTCTGGCCTCCGCACATGGCGCACAGACATCCAAACAGACAGAACACCAATACACACAAAAGAAAAATACAAGTTTAAACTAGAAATGTAACTAGAAACTAGAAATGTAATGTCGTGACATACGCATGGCTAATAAAGTGATCGCTTTTTGTTGCTAAAACACGTGGCATCCTTCTGAGCGTGTGATGCCATCTCTGGCTGTGGAAACCACGCTGAGCTTTCTGCATTGACCCTGCCAGCTCAAGAAGAAGGAGGAGCATCCATTTGGATCCTCACCTTCCCTCTTCTACCCCAGTCACCCATAGGAACACCTCTGTACTGCTGGGTTTCTAACTCAGGTAGATGTCACTGAGCAGTGGGACCGTGCAAAAGAAATGACTTTAAAAATGAAAGCTCAAACCAGGCGGTGGTGGTACATGCCTTTAATTCCAGCACTTGGGTGGCAGAGCCAGGCAGATCTCTGTGAGTTTGAGGCCAGCCTGGTCTACAAGAACTAGTTCCGGGACAGGCTCCAAAGCTTCAGAGAAACCCCGTCTTGAAAAACCAAAAAAAAAAAAAAAAAAAAAAAAAAGGAGAAGAAGAAGAAGAAGAGGAGGAGGAGGAGGAGGAGGAGGAGGAGGAGGAGAAAAGAAAAAAGAATGAAAGCTCACCACACAAAACACAGAAGCAAATGATGCTATGAAGCTATTTTAACAATCCTACCTACACACGAACAGTCTGTCCCCTTCCAGTCCTCCCATGCATTCCCAGTAGGTAACACAGAGCCCCTCATTATTGTTTATTGCTGAGCAAATGGGTGGTGGTGTGGACCTGGACACTGTCTGGGTTGTTGGATCCGGGATGGCCACCTTCGCACGTTGCTGTGGCTCTGTATTCTGAACACTTCCCTGGCTTCAGCCTGTTCAGGTTGCTGCCACACTGCAGTGAGCGCCTTCATTTGTTTGCTTTATATCTTCTCTTTTGCTTGGCTTAGCTTAAATTTTCAGGAAAGAATTACCAGATCGATAGGAATGTGCATTGTAATGACTTTGGATTATAAAGCTAAATTGCTTTCCCAAATAATTTTATTAATCTATAATGATACCAGTGGCGTCATGGTGAACAGTTCCATCCCAGCCTAAATTAGAATTAGTGAGAATCATAAAAAATGAAAAGCAAATAGAAAATTAATCGGGAATTGCTTGCTCTTCTCATTGGGCTTATTTTACTACAGTGTCTATTTCAACACATCTTTTCATGATTGTGTTTATGGCACTCTGCACGGAATGATCTCTAACGGTCTTTAGTGCCTTGTTTTAAGGCATAGATAATGGCATTTTCCTCCCCTCCCCCAGAGTTTAGTAAGCTAATTACTTTCTTCTATAAGTTAAGATTTAGCAAGGAAGTAGAAGTTGTATAAGGGGACATGGAGGAGAGGAGAGGAGGGGAAGGGAGGGGAAGGGAGGGGAGGGGAGGGGAGAGGTGGGGAGGAAGGGCAGAAGGACAACAATCACAACGACCAACAGGAACTCTTCTTTTCAAAGAAAACATTTATTACTAAGGAAACCTTATTTCTGTAAGCCTCCTTTATAGAAAAAATAACTTATTCATAAAATATAAATATTTATAAGTAAAAGCAAAGTTTTCTTTTTAGGTAGGTAAAAATTAAAAGAAAGCAGAACAGATGGCAAAGATACAGCAGTTATGTTAGAGTATTCAGGTTTCACCAGAACACACAGTGACATCAGCAGGTATTGGTCCTATTGTCATGATCACCAGTGCTGTGAGAGCTGCAAAAGCCAATGACTACATGACTTCACCAGGAAGGCAGTGACTGGACTCACACTAGTGTCGGGAATGTATACAAACTATAAAGGGAAGTCAAAAATGAAGATGGGCACAGTCCCTCGATCATCCATGCCAGCCCCAAGTGTAAAATGGTCATAACAGAGCTTACCAGGCTGCAACTGATCCTGTGCAATCAGAGTTTGGCCATGGATTTCCCAGCCAGCCATGAATCCTCTACAATCTGGCAGGAAGCCTGTGACCCCTCCTGCACTGAGCTGAGCACAGAAACCAGCTGAGATTCTGGATGGCATGTGGTACAAGAGGGGGCAGGGGCAGAACAGAAGGCCCTGCGCAGAGAACTACCGAGAGACCTATGGCGTCAGGGTCACAGCTGGACACCAGGGAAGTCTTGTAAATTCAGGGAAATTATTGGTCTGGCTCTCAAGTCAGGGCCTTGAGAAGCAGAGTGTGAGCTCAGCCACAAGTTCCACAGGTGCCCCTGGCTATACACTGAAGGTCATGCAGAGGTGAGGTAGGAAGACATCACACTACCACAGCACAGGCTGATTGGGACACCAAGTAGCACAGGTGCTGGGGTAAGATTAGAATGTCCTGTTCCAGTCACCCTGCCCCACTCTGGTAAGCTCAGAATAGCCATGATTCCCTCAGACACCCTGGCATCACCTATGAGAACAAACCACATACGACTGTCAATCAAATCTGAGCATCCGGTCCCCCACATGAGAAGCTGTTCAAATGACCACGTTGCAGAAAGACAGAATTGCTGATAGAAGTGACCACAGAATTTCAATCATTCCTCATCATGGAGGACGGGGGGGCGGCATTCAGAGCAAAGGATGAAGAAATGAAATACACTCACTGTCGCTGGATTTCACCATGTAGGCTGGGTGAATGGGGATCTTAGTTAATCATTTCATTGAATTTAGTCACAGTTAACTGGAATTTAAGCTCCAGACTGGACGCAGGGATGAGACTTAGTTTTGTCTCTCAGTCATCTAGAATATTAGAAGAGGGGCAGGTTTGTATATGGCATATACTTTGTTGAGTAAATATATCCTATTGTTTTTAGTAATAATGATACTAATGATTACAGAAGCAATGATTGGTTATTGAGCAAGTAAGTCTCTGGCAAGGGAACTATGAACTCAGCATGAATGCCAATACTTTAGTAGTTCAGTCTATACACATTTTAATGTCTACTCCCTCTACAAGTCAATATAAACAGGGCTTCAATTCATTTTAGGAATGCATCCCAACTCAATTAATTAAAATGGAGTGGCATTGGGAAGCCACTCTCCTCGTCACTGGCCACATTTCCAGTGGACATTCAATAGCCCTATATAATTGTGGTCACCATATTGACTGGGCAGCCTGACTCTAGAAATTAAACATGCTTAGATTGATATTTCTGTCACAGTAGGCCTCTACTGTGTAGTGGCCTAGAGCAGGAACAAAGCTGCCAGCCATTTCTGAAGACCCTCCAAGACCCTTAAAAGGTGAGAGACTGTATGGCTGAGAGCTGCGTCCTTCATCAATGAATTCTTACAGGGCAGAGTGATACCAGTGTGAGTAGGACAGCCTTATAAACTTATAAGGAATATTTGACAATATTAGATACATAAAAAAGTCACAAGTAAACATATGCTTCTTGGTATTCACATTTTTCAGATAGGCTTTGTTTGCTGACAGTGAGCAGAGGTGTGGCTCCTCTAAGAGAAGGCTTCCTGAGTCAGCAGTAGCAGCAAAAACTGCACAGCTCTTTAAAAAGTCTTCCTAGGTCACACTAGTTGCACAGACAGCTCTGGTTCTTTCAGGAGACAGAACATTTGAATAGGATTTGTGAGCAGAGTGCTACAATTTGCTTAATGGCAACATAGACCTACTATGTGCCTAAAAATGTGGCTGTGAGCATGACTCACAGAGCTGGCACTGAACAAACCTCCACAATGTTGAACTGGGCAGAGCTAAAAGGCAAAGCAACCTTAGTCCTAGACATGGTGCTTAGCATTTTAACAAGCGGTCCTGGTCAGAAAAGGATTACAGATATGCAATAAAGACAAATTTAGGTGGCAAAGACCTCTAAATGGATCACAATGTTGGATAAATATATGTTGTCTCAGGAGAGAGAAGAAATAGTTATAAAAGGAAATAAGTGGTTTAAAAAAATAAAGTCTTTAAAGAGACAGAGTACAGACAGTCATAGATTAAAGGAGTACAGAAAAGTAAGCTACATAAAGATAGATATATGCAGAGAGTCTGGATTATGTATATTATTGTGCTTTCTTTAAGTATTTTAACTACAGAGAGCTATTTGATTCTCGGTGTTGCTAAGCTAAATAAACATATATACTTTAAAGGTATCTTGACTTCAAAATTTGGGTCTAAGGATTTGTTGCTTTGGAAAAGAGGTTCTGCTTTTGTTTCCACAGAAGATAAGAACCTGTGAATTCCTTCTAGGATAATATGGTTTGATAGAACAAGAAAGTTCTCTGTAAACCCCTAAAATTACCTTGACCAACAACAAGCAGGAAGCAGTTTAGAGAGAACTATGCCTCAATTCCCTAAATGATTGTTTATAAATTTTTATTCACATGTAAAGGGGGATATTATATAGAGATGAATATTTTGATTTGGCATGGATCTTGGTTTATTGACAAAAATTTAAGGTCAATTTTGTTATATGTGTATTTCTGCTCTTGATTAAGGTATTATTTGTAGAACTCATTTAAAAAATGTAATGTAATTTAAAAATACAGGTTAATAGATAATCATCTATAATAGTCAAGCTTGTAGTCAGTTAGGTTTTATAGATGTACAGAGATATATTTCAGATGGATAGGTAGGCTTCAAACCTTTCAAAGACTAACAGAATGTGGCATTAAAATGTTTTCAGAACTTAGGACTTTTCATGACAATGAGACTCATCTGATCCTGGCAGCACCAATCTACTTCAAGAGGATGATGGGCATTAAAGAGTCTCCTTATGGAGTTTGTTAGCCATTTGGGCAAGAAATTGCTCTTGTCTGGAAAGGCTTGATGATGGAATGTTATATAAACTGGACATGCAGGGCCCGCAGAAAAATGACTGCTGAAGTTGCCTAAAGAAGGTGAATCAGTCCTTTAGATTTTCTGCTTCATGAAAGAGACTGCCAGACATTTTGCAGGACACAGAAGAAAGCAACTGATAAACTTTGCTAGGACAAAGAATAAGAGATCTTCAAATTTCTTACTTGATGGAAACGTCTGCCAGAAACTATGGGACTGTAGGCTGAAGAGGGATGCTGTAATGTTACAGAAGAACTTTGGGTGACTTTCCAGGTAGCAAGATGTCTCTTTTAATTCCAGAATTTTGGAAGTTGATTACAATGTACTTCCTGTTTACTTATTATATTATTTGTGTATTACTATTATTATATCCTTCTGAAGTCTTTGATGGAGTTGAAGATAGTTATAATTATAAAAGATAGATTAGATATAAAACTTAAGACTCACAAAGATAGGAAAGATGATAGAGTATTTATCAAATGTAAATGAACTAAATATTGTAACTATAATTCTTGCTTGATAACTGTTTTGTTATATGTAATTCTACTATGTTAAAGTTAAAACCTTTCTTTGTATTTAGACAGAAAATAGAATGTGATGTGGACTACCCTCTGTATACTGTGAATATGTTTTATTGCCATTGGTTAATAAAGAAACTCTTTTCAGCCAATGACTTAACAGAGTAAAACCAGGTGGAAAATCTAAACAAAGATATATAGAGAGAAGGCAGAGTTAAAGAGATGCCATGTAGCTGCCAAAGGAGACAGACCCCAGAACTTTACCAGTAAACTACAAGCCTCATGGTAAGATACAGGATAATAGAAATGTGTTAATTTAAGACAAAAGAGTTAGTTAATAAGAACTTTAAGCTATTGGCCAGGCAGTATTGTAATTAATATAGTTTTTGTGTGATTATTTTGGGTCTGAGCAGTGGAAAATGAACAAGCAGCCTCTGCCTACACCTATATATAACTGCATTCATTCCATTGTCCCATTGTCTGTACCACCAAGGGCTACACAAACTGAGCTGAGAGGTTGCAACAGACCCTTTGTGTGCTAAAATGTTTGTTACCTATTCCTTCAGAACAAACTGCTAACTCTGGTTATGTGACAGCCAACCCCAACTTTAAAATTAGTTTATAGTTTATAGTGTCTTGTCCAATATAAATTTATAAATAAGACAACCTTGAAGTTGGGGAGATATCTCAGTGGGAGGTAAGAGTACTTGTTGCATAATCATGATGACCTGAGTTCGAATCCCTAGCACCCACATAAAAAGTTGAGCATGGTCAAGCATACTCCCCTGGATACTGTGCCAGATTCAATGAGAAACCCTGTCTCAAGACAATAATGTAGAAGACAATAAGAAAAAATGCCCAAAGTGTTTCTCTGGTCTCTGCACGCAAACACGGATGCTCACATCTTTGCTCTAGCTCCCACATGTGCATATACCACACAGGTGTGTGCACACAGGCACACACAGAAAAACACAGACAGTCTTGACCACTGTGTGGTAGACAGAGCTACTTAGGTACGTATAAAATTAGGTTGGGAAAGCAATGCAGAGAATCAAAACTATGTTTAATGATCAAACGCAAAAATCCAAACAGACACATTCTGAATAAAATCACGACTGTCCCATTATCCAAAGCTCTGAAGCAGAAATTGCCCCATCTTAGCCATCCGGAATTACAGAGGAGCCACCATGAGGAGATGGACACTGAAATTCAACCCACTTTTCTGTTTCTCTTGTCTTTCTCAGGACAAAATTAGCTGGGATTTTGATGTGTGGAGAAAGACGTTTTAAGTATCTAAGCTCTCTCTGCTCACTGACAATAAGTGGCATAAAACCAGAAGAGAAACGGAGCGGCGTCATGAAGAACGGCATAGGGCCTGAGACTAGCGCCCGAGAGGCCTGCAGCACTGCATGGCCAAAATGTCACTTTTCAGGAAGGCTGCTGGTGATATCTTTATTAATATCAAGCAATGGCAGCAACAGCAGTGTGACAGCAGGGGCTGGGCCACATTGCCCCAACAGGAAACATTTACACACTGTTGCTTACATGCTGGACACTACATGAAACTTCCAGCTAGCTTTAACAATTATTAGGGAAAAGTACTTTTGCCATATTCATTCATTTAAAATATTTTTTCAGGTGTGTGGGGGGCATGTGTGTGTGTGCACATATGTGTGTTATGCATGTCACAAGCATATGGAGGTCCTAAGACAACTTGTGGAGGGATGGACTCAGATTGTCTGGCTTGGCATCAGGTTCCTTTATCTTCTAAGCCCTTTGCTCTATTCTGTTTGAAGAGCAGACAACCGAAAGCAAGGAGGAAACAAGCATACATGATGGCTGACAAATACAAACTCAGCTGTGTTTTTGCTGTGTTTTGCCTATCAGCAAAATCATGAACAGTGGGTGGATCGTAGGGTAGTGACCTCCCATTGATTCCTGTTTCCTTGTCTCCATGGGTTCTCTACTTCCAAGCTGACTAGTTCAAGAAAAATCACAAGACAGTCTTAAAAGATGCTTGTGGATTGGGCTTGACCTTTTTATTGCTCTTAGAATCTCAAAAAAACTTATGTAAATGAGCCCTGGTTAGCCTACATGAGAAAAAAAGTGCAGAACTCATTTATTAGTGATGCCAAGCCAACCACAAGCCTGAGAGTCGGGGTACCAGGGTCTACAGAAGCAGGACAGGGCCCAGCTAAAGCTGGTCTCACTCCACCCACACCAGACTTCCCCAGAAGAACCCAGAGAAAAGAAAAGTCTTGTTATTTTTAAAACATGAAGTTTGGAGGTAGTTTGTATGTGACAAAGTTAACTGATCCTCTGCACCCAAAAGAAAACTGTGTCATCTTCGTTGCATGAAACAAGACAATTGTTGTCATCTTCGAAGAATGAAGATCTTTGCCAGTCATTACAGCTGCTTTGGGAAGCCTTTAAAACTGATTTACGTGGGAGGCCTACAAAGACACCAGTCAACTCTGACAGCATAACAGATGGTTTTAGATTTATGCATATTTATGGAGCTCATGTTTAATGGTCTACTCTACTGTCCATCTTCTGCCTCTTGAATAGGGGTTATGTGTGCTAATCATGATACTTTCGCTGGCTGATGCTTCCAAAACTATTCATTCCCCTTGATTCACTAGGAGGAAACCAATTCAAACAAAAAAAGGCACCAAAGCTCCGAGGCACTATTCTAATTGCTTTACAGTTTCATTAGAGAGCATCCTGTCTGTTAAGCATGCTTCCGGAACTCTAATGATGATAGTGTTTGTTGCTTCTGCTTAATTCCCCCTCAGGGTGTCTGCCTTTTACAGTTACAACTGCAATTGGAAAGTCACTCATCCACAAGTTCACACCAATTTATCCATTAATTTATTTGACCTGTTAATCCATTAGTTACTTGTCCAATAATCCATTAAACTGCTTAAAATAATATTTTGCTGTCTCTAGTGTGGGATGCCTTTGGGTCAAAGACAATGAATCCAAATTATTAATGATGAAGCTATTTTATTCATTTTGGGGACTTTGAGAGTGCCATAAAGCAAGCTGTGAATGCCTCCTTAATTACACGACTGCAGAGGAGCTCATAAAGGCCGGTGATGGGGTAATAACTCATTCTTGGGCTTCACTATTATTCAACCACTTCTTTCTCCATCCTGGCAAATATGCAGAAAGGCACATGGAAGTGGAAACCAAGTCCTCCAAGGCGATTCCCTGGCAAAGAGGGAACAGACAACTCTACCCTTGAGAGCGGGCCATTTGGTTTAGGGACACAAGTTTTCAAAGCAAACTTTTATAATTAGCAAGGGGAAGATAAAATCCTCCAGCAAGGAGGTTGGAAAAGGGAGAGGATTGAGGGGACATGAGGATCATGAGGGCTGGTGTGGCTTCTTCTCAAGGACACACACCTCATGACACAGAGACACTCTCAAGAGAGAGCCTTGGGGAGGAAAGAAAAGCCAACGAAAACTATGCTGAAAGTAGCCAACTAGAAAGCTATGCTCAGACCAACTGGCCACCACCAAGAAGGTTTGCCCTGCTATGGCCATTTAACGGTTTGTAGTCACAAGTTCTTCTAATTTTATGATAATTGGTTTAAGTATAAATTCCTACTTCAATCATGTTTTAAACATCTATTCAGAATTAGTTGATACACATCAAAACATATGATCTTGAACATGATCATCTAATAACTTCCATGAAAGGGAACCACGTAGGATGAGGAGTGTGGAGAAAGAAACATTTATGATGAGTCTGGGGCATGGCAGTTTGATTAGTCAAAATGAGCAAGATGGACAAATTAATACATCTAATATTCAACTGAGTGATGCTAACATAGTACAATTACCCACAGGCTATTTTGGAAGTTTATACTGATCATCAAGGGTGGATTTCCTTATTCTTTTAAGTATGTTAGCCATGACTACAGACACCACTGGTCTGTTCAACATCTGTCCAATATCCCCGTGGTTCTGCTTCTCGTTAGGGACTTCAGAGAGAGCAGACTATAAACCAAGGTCAGTCACCGACGATGGGAGAAGTGACCCCTGACTTTCTTGTACTTAATCAGACCAAGGATTGTGCTAGCAAACACACACACACACTGAGGTGTGGAAATCATAAAATATCACTAGAGAAATGAGAGAGGTTGGTTAGCAATGCAAGCCACCTGCTGATAGTGCACAGACGATTATAGGAGACAAATCAAGACACAAATCCTCCAGGGTTAAAGCAACTCCCCCCTCTTCTGCCACATTTGAACATCATTTCTCTTAAGTAATTAGTTGGTCTCTCCCTTGACTCCCACTGCAGGCCTCTTCAATCTTCCTGCTGACTAGACAACCACGGTCTCTCCCTCTCTGACTTCTCCGAGTTCCAATAATAGATGCGTGTCCACTTGGCTTTGGAATGTCGGGACAATTAAGAACTAAACGGCCAAAGGTCAGTGCGAAAGAAGAATAATGTGACAGCAACCCAAGATAATAAAGGAAGGACTCAAAGAAACAGGAGCCACTGTGCTGTGTGCGCAAACTTTCCCAATAGACTTCCCAACTTTGTACGATCTGCGGGGCTAACCAGGCAGATGTGCCCTTCCATGTTAAGCTGTTTTATCTAATAAGAAGCTAAGACTTGCACACAGAATGCAGAATTATAATACAGCTCTTCTCCCATGCTTGCAGTGACAAATTCCTTCACAGTTTATAAGGGCATATTGTTATTTTCTGGAGAATTGTTATGGAGGGGGCTGAGACTCAGCTTAAAGAGACAAATTTAATCCAAGTAACAGGACAAGATACTTGCCACAGGGACAAAATGGCTATGATTTGGTTTTCTGCATGCCAGGAGCCTATAAATACACACATGCTGCATGCCCTATTTCATTGAATCCTCACAACAATGTGAGACAGGTACCAAACTCTCCTCATGTGACAATTGACACTGAGATACTAACCTGAAGAAGGTAACTGAGTGACCGTAGAGTTGTGCTGAACCTGAGAAGCCCAGAGTCCATGATCCTCACAGTCAAGAAAGACCGACTCCTGGTTTCTTGATTCATAATTTACTTTCTTTCCTCTGTTCTCCTAGACTACAAGATAAAACCTCTCCAATTATCTTGTGGATTGAGGCAGAGTAAGTCACTACCTTTTCTCAAAATACTCGCTGTCCATTTCTGCACTTTGACAGCCACTCCACTAGCTTCATGGCTTTGAAAGAGCTCAGCCTGGGCATAACTATTCTACTCCACTGTGTGAGTGCTCAGTATATTTTTAGATCCTCATGATTACTCAAAAGAACACAAATTGCCTGGCAAAAATACATTCAGTATAAAAAGAAGCATGGTCCAAATAAGCACACGTCTGGCCCTGAGATCCTGGGTCCCTTCTTGGAGGCAGGCCTGGTAAGCATTCCCTCCAAACTTCGGTAGCCACATGGAACAGAAGCTCCACTGAGATTGAGAACCGTCTCCAGTCCTGCCTCTGCAATCCAACTGTCTCTCCTCACAGCATCGTTTCACCGGCATTGCCAGCCTGCCTCACCCACACGTGACATCAGTTTAAGTCATGTGAGAACCACCTACATTGTATGAACTGAGGAGAAGACTTAGAATGTATCTTCCACGCCAGCAGGGCACCTAGGCAACATGATGTCAGTACACTTCATGGAGGGTGATCTGGAAGGGGATAATCAAAACTTTAGAGCACTTCAGGGAAGGAACCTATGGGAGAAGACGCTGGAACACCTCTCCACCAAATTCCAAATTCCACCTACACCAAAGAAGCCATCAAGTGGTTACCACCAGTTTATAGGCTAGTGAGCATTGATACACAGGAAGGGTAAGCCTGAACAGCAGACTTCCTGATGGCCCTCTCATGTCCTGTCTCTGTTACATGGCCACAGCAAGCAACTCCTAGCCCCTTCCCACTTCAAGCCTTCTGAAAGCTAAAAATGGTTAAAATATAAAACAGAGAGTTCATGATTAATGAAAGTTGGGCTCCTTGAGAACTCACTGCTGAGTAGAAGGTTCAGGATTTGTTCCTAGAGGCTAACTCTAACAGCACCATGGCGCTAATGTTTCCTAGTGCATGCACAGAAAACAGTGGATATTTTTTTCATGAGGGTTAGCAAGGTACAGATTCCTATGAAGCCATGTGATTTGTAAATTTCTGCAAAATATCAATTACCCTAAACATAGCCTTTATCCAACCCAGTAAGCATATATCATGCTCACAAGTCTTTCCATGGCTGTCTACAAATAAAAGGGCAATTCTAGCTTACAGAACACAATGCAGGAGAATACAAGGCTTTCTGTAGCTCAATAAAAACTCAGCTTGAGGGCACTGTAATGATGCAAACAGAAGGGAAACCCCTCACACTATGAGGGGTGAGAAACCCTCCTCTCCCCTTTTGTTCTGCTCAGTCTGCATTTGTCAGAGATGGAAGCCCTCTGCTGGTCAGGCTGTGCCTGAGCACCGTGGTTCCCACACAGCTTCCTGCAAGGGAAAGGGAAGATCCTCACCCCAAGATTTCAACTGTGCTTGCCTTTGAAGTTTCCTTTAAACATTAAATATTGACCGAACGCAACTGAGTTGATTCCTGAAGACACAGAGGTGTGCTTGCTTCTGTTCTTAGGTGGGTTACACATTTTCTGATTTCTGAGATCAGAAGACCTACAACAGTTCAGCTGAGACCCTCAGCCCACTCCACACTACATTTAGGAGAGGGTTCTATCCCCATGATTGGTTACTTCCCACCAGGTTTCCGGAATTCTCCACAGCTACAATGTTTTTCAGGATTTAGAGGGTTTGGTCCTAAAAGTTATTCTGCTTCCTCAATTTGGTTCATTAAGCAAATAATAGTCATAATGTAATGGGAAGATAATGTCATTCTCAGGAGAGGCTAAAGTAAGACCAAGCAAGCATGAGAAGGCAAACTAGATCAAGAAGCCTTGAGCGTGACAAGCAGGAGGGAAGCCATTAAGCCCTAATGCTTTTGGATACAGACAGCTGACCCCGAACAAAAATAGATGCCTTCCCTCAATGTTGCCTGTGTAAAAGTCTTTTGAATTAATTCATTGCATCTGTATTAGTTCTCTTGTCTGCTTTGTGTTGCGCTGCAGAACTTTTCCAAAGCTTAAACAACATGAACTGCCATTGAGTCCAAGAGAGACCAGATCTTACTCAACACAAACAGCCGCAGGGCTGAGAAGATCCACTCCACACCACCCTGCTCCATGGAAACAGACAGCGTGGCTTTAAAAATAAGAACATCAAAAGTGAATGGGTTTTAAAAAAAAAATGTCGGAGCAACATCAAAAGCAAATCCCAAGGTATCTACAAAAGAAACCTGCAAGGAAGGTTCTAAAATGCATGCTTCAGTAGCAGACATGGAACATTTATAGAGAACAAAAGGAGTTCAGAGGCCAAGAGAGTTCAACTCTGGAGAAAGGCTTGAAGGATTTGTTTGTAGCCCCAAACACCCTCTCCCTAGTCAGCCAACCTCTCTCTTAGAAGTTTGCCTTCTCTATGAGGGTGATGAGAGGGCTCATTACATAACCAGCACTATAAGAATTCCTTCCCTGGAACCTAATGTCCGTATCATACTTATAAGGTCCCTCAACAAGACACAGCATCATCCCACCAGAGTTCAGCCTGGGGAACCAATGAGTCTCTTGGGCTTATTTACAGAGCAGCGAGGAGGGGTTGCATGAGTGGCCTCAAAGAGCCCCACTGTAATATTTTCACTCACCATGGCTGATGGTTTCCCTAAAGCTGCTTAGATAGACCCCGCCCCCCTCCCTTCAGATAACTTTTCTAAGCACAAACTTGAGCACTTCCCAAGCTTCCGAGGCAATTGGGGCATATTCGACACAAATGACTGGAGTCTCAGGTAAGGATCCAATGACCCTCTCCATACACACCCCTTTCCTGTGAGGTGAAGCCTACAGTCAATAAGCCATGCGATCTAATTGGGATGGATGGATTCCTAGAAGTTGGAAGAGCTGGTCTGATTTAAAAAAAAAAAAAAAAAAGGCTGGTGGAGTTAGTGAGACTCTGTTGGGGCTGAAAGGATTTTGATAGTAAGCTGGAAGATTCTCAGACAACCAATCTGTCTTGGGTACAGTACATTCGCTTGCCTTAACATGAGGATGAGGAGGGAACTAGTTACATAAAATAGTAAGCAGTACTTACAACTGCTCTGATGAAGATGGTTGATGGTGGCTATTTCCTTAGAGAAACACATTCGAAAAGGCCTTGGAGAGAGTAAAAATAGAAGGGACATACCTAAACATAATAAAGGCAATATCCAGCAAACCAACAGCCAACATCAAACTAAACGGAGAGAAACTCAAAGTGACCCCACTGAAATCAGGAATGAAACAAGGTTGTCCCATCTCTATATATCTATTCAATATAGAACTTGAGGTTCTAGCTAGAGCAATAGTACAACAAAAGAAGATCAAGGGAAGACAAATTGAAAAAAAAGAAGTCAAATTCTCACTATTTGCAGATGATATGATAGTGTACATAAGTGACCCCCAAAATTCTACCAAGTAAGTCCTACAACTCATAAATACCTTCAGAAATGTAGCAGGATACAAGATTAACTAAAAAAAAAATCAGTAGTCCTCCTTTACACAGATGATAAATGGACTGAGGAGGAAATCAGAGAAACATCACCCTTCTCGATAGCTACTAATAATATAAAATATCTTTGAGTAACTCTACCCAAACAAGTGGAAGGCTTGTATGACAAGAACTTTAAATCTTTGAAGAAAGGAATTAAAGAAGACACCATAAAATGGAAAGATCTCCCATGTTCTTGGATAGGTAGAATTAACATAGTAAAAATGGCAATCTTACCAAAAGCAATCTACTGATTCAATACAAGGCTCATCAAAATCCCAGCAAAATTCTTCACAGACCTTAAAAGAACAATACTCAACTTCATATGAAAAACCAAGAACCACCCCCCCCCCAAAAAAAAAACAGGATAACCAGAACAATCCTGTACAATAAAAGAACTTCTGGAGCATCACCATCCCTGGCTTCAAACTCTACCACAGAGTTACAATTCTGAAAACAGCCTGATATTGGCATAGAGAAATAGACAGGAGGATCAATGGAATCAAACTGAAGACCCAGATATCAATCCACACACATATAAACACCTGATTTTTGACAAAGAAGCAAAACATATGAAATGTAAAAAGGAAGGCATATTTAACAAATGGTGCTGGCATAAATGAATATGTATAAGAATGAAAATAGACCCATATCTATCACCATTCACAAAACTCAAGTTCAAATGGATCAAAGACCTCAACATAAAACCAGCCACATTCAGCCTCATAGAAGAGAAAGTGGGAAGTACACTTGAACACATTGACACAGGAAATCGCTTCCTAAATATAACTCCAGTAGCACAGACACTGAGAGAAACAATAAATGAGACCTCCTAAAACTGATAAGCTTCTGTAAAGCAAAGGACAAGGTCAACAAGACAAAACAGCAGCCTACAGAATGGGAGAAGATGATCACCAACCCCACATCAGGCAGAGGACTGATCTCCAAAATATTCAAAGAACTCAAGAAATTAGTTATCAAAGAACAAATAATCCAATAAATAATGGGGTACAGACCTAAATAGAGAACTCTCAACAGGAATCTAAAAATGGCTGGAAGATACTTAAGGAAATGCTCAACATCCTTAGCCATCAGAGAAAGGCAAATCAAAACAACTCTGAGATTCCATCTTACACTTGTAAGAATGGCCAAGATCAAAAACACTGATGACAACCTATGCTGGATAGGATGTGGGGTAAAGGGAACATTCCTTCATTGCTGGTGGGAGTGCAAACTGGTACAGCTACTTTGAAAATCAATATGTCGATTTCTCAGAAAACTAGGAAACAACCTACCTCAAGACATAGCAATACCACTTTTGGGCATATACCCAAAGGATACTCAATCATACCACAAGGACATGAGATCAACTATGTTCATAGAAGCATTATTTGTCATAGGCAGAACCTGGAAACAACCTAAATGCCCTTTGACCAAAGAATGGATAAAGAAAATGTAGTACATTTAGACAGTGGAATACTACACAGTGGAAAAAAATGATAACTTCTTAAAATTTGCAGGCAAATGGATGGATCTAGCAAACATCATATTGAGTGAGGTAACCTAGACTCAGAAAGGCAAATACAATATGTACTCACTCATAAGTGGCTTTTAGACATAAAGCAAAGAAAAACCAGCCTACAATTCAGAATTTCAAAGAACCTAGACAACAAAGAGTGTCCTAAGAGAGACATACATTGATATATTGATCTAACATACACGGGAAGAAGAAAAAGACACAATCTCCTGAGTAAATTGGGAGTGATGAAATCATGGGAGAGGGCAGAAAGAAAGGGGGAGGAAGGAGTGGATCAGAGAAAAATATATAGCTCAATAAAATCATTTTTAAAGAACAGCTACGAAGTTGAAATGCCCCTCCACACACACAAAGCAATCCACAGCAGAGACTGGCCTGACAATATTCACAGAAGTACTTAGTGCATTGCTGTTTGAGGTAGATCCAACTCTGGGGACCCACTACTGCTGACCTGAAGCAATGCCTAGAGGCATTTCTGCCTGCCAAAACAGAAGGATGAAATGGGAATTGAACAAATAGAAGCCAAAAAATGCTGTCTAGTATCTTTTACCTCTACCAATTGGGTCATCCCTTAATAAGAAGTCAATGCTACTAAGAAACCTGCTCTAAAAATATACTTTGAAAGACACCCTAAAGGAGACACAAACCCATAGCTATTTCCTTCACGTGTTAGAAAACCAGACTGCTTTCCTTGTAGCCCATGGCATATGAACAAAACTAGGTTAAAAGAAGATAGTCTCTATAAATCCAGTTTGGGCAGTTGTTTTGCTGGTGGTCATTCAGCTTGCTGAAGTCCCTCACTGACCAGCCCATTTGTTCCCTGTCCTTCAACCACAGTTCATTCCTTTTAGTATTTGGAGATCATTTGATTATCTTCAGAAATCCAAAGCTCACTCCCACTTCAGGGGTTAGCTCCACAGAATGCATCTCTCTGGGTGACCTGGAAAAATCTCAAGTAGTCCATATTCAGAAATCAAGAGTTAGTAACACCATAAACAGAGGACTGCCTTGTCTAAAGGAATAATTTCACTTTATGGTTGTGTTGCTTGGTGTTCCTGTGGGGCTCCCAGCAATGAGAGTGGGTGGTGTCTCTAACTCCTTTGCCTGCTCTTGGGACACTTTTCCTCTTACTGGGTTGTCACGTCCAGCCGTGATGTGAGGATTTGCACCTAGTCTTATTTATTGTATCTTGTTAGGCCATGTGTGTTGGATATTCCTGGCAAGCCAGCTCTTTGTGCTTATTTGTTTTTTAAGAGAAACAGAGGAAAAGTTGATCTCAAGGAGAGGGGAGGGGGGAGAGACTGGGAGGAGTCAGAGGAAGGGAGACTGTGGTTCAGATGTAATGTATTAGAAAAGAATGAAAGAAAAAAAAGAAAGAATTTTGTTTTCCAAATTTTCTCAGATATACAGAAAGGAAATTGTGTGATTTTTCAGTTTCAGCATTAGCTAGTTCCCAGGGAGCCAGCAGTCTTTGAGAAGACGCTATTATCCAGAAGCAATCCTATCAGGCAAGAGGCCGAAACAGAAGACTCATCATGCTTCTAAGGGCTGTCCGGGCAGCATAGCAAGAACTTGTCTCAAAAAAGGTGGGGTAGCTTGCAATGAGAACATGAATCTGTTATTCCCTTCATTTACTGTCCAATATTTACACAATGTTTGCTCTTGTTCTGGGAAGGGAAGGAACTAGACCAACTCTATGAACAACGTCGGCCAGGTCCAAAAGATGCTTAATCAATATTTACTGATTGAGTCAGACAATGTAAACTTCTTCTATTTATTTATTTATTTATTAAAGATTTCTGCCTCCTCCCGGCCACCACCTCCCATTTCCCTCCCCCTCCCCCAGACAACTCCTCCCTCCCTCAGCAGCCCGAAGAGCAGTCAGGGTTCCCTGCCCTGTGGGAAGTCCAAGGATCTCCCACCTCCTTCCAGGTCTAGTAAGGTGAGCCAAAAGTTACAATCAAACTTAAGGCTCATATCATTGCAACGGCAAATAGCTCACAATGGCAGAACAGCGTAATGAGATTTTCAAATATTCTTTCCCAAGCCTCACTTAGTAGTCAGAAATTACTTTAGCTGTAATATGGAGATCTACAAGTGAAATTCTACCCCTTTCCTGCCCACTCCCAGCCTCACCACCAGCTCCTACATCATTTCTTCCTTTACCTTTGCTAGTCCTTGTTCCCATCCTGATCCCACCAGCCCCATCTGTTTCTGACAAGATACCTAAACAACATTTAAAGGACTTTACCGCAAGTCTCATTTTTAGAAGGGAAAATAGTTCAACTGATAGCAATTTTGCACTATCATTGCCTCAATTTGTAGAAGTAACAATGCATCATTTGACCTATGAAACATATTTGTAAAGCACAGGAGTCAGGGCTGAAGAGACGTCCCAGCAGTTAAGACGAGCTGCTGCTACTCCAGAGAACCTGAGCTCAGTCTCAGCATCCACACTGCAACCCACAGCAGTCTAACTGCAGCTCCAAGAGATACAGCACTGCCCTCTTGCCTTGGGGAGCAAGGAGCACACACGTGGTGTGCAGGCAGGCAGATGAAACAGCAACAAAAACCCTACTCATAGCAAAAGTTCTTTTTCTTTTATTAAAAACTCAGGAGTGACTAGTTTTCCTCTGGAAGCCGCAGCTCCCTGTCGTTTTACGGAATCAGTGGCTGTGGCTACACGATCCCATCCATCATTAAACCTGTTCTATTAACAGCACCCGATTTCGGTTTTGTTTGAATCAGGTGCAATGGATTGCATATTTCCACATAGCACAAACAGTGTCGCTCGGTTTTTAATCTTCTACACTGCTTCTGATTAGACTTCTCTGTCTGCCCCTTCCTCCTGCCCAGCTCTATCCGAAGCCCAGAGGCACCCATGCAGGTATCACCCAGATGCACAGGCGTTCAGCAAAGACGGAAGCTTCTCAGGGACTGGGTAGAGACCTTCCCAAAGAGTCTGTTCTTTCCTAGTAAAACATTTCACCATTGCTGGAAGTCAGTGAGCTCCATCATTTACTCTAACAGACTGACCACATCAATAAAGTCCTAGAATATACTTGGTCAAGATACATCTAAGTAACACTGAAGGAAAACTCTTCAAACTCAAAGATAAAGATCTAAAACCTCCAATTGAAACAAGATAGACTAATTACTCAAAATGGGAAGCTGCAGTTCTAAGATCCCGGAATGTTTTAGAACAGATCGCGAGATGGAAAGGACAGTGTCCTACAAATGAAGACGGCAGGACATCCTCCCAAACTCCCATTCTCTGACTGTGGCTAACATCAAGGCTGTAGGTGACGCTTGCAGTGTGCTCTGAGGATTAACCGCTGTTGGAGATGAGACCGAATCTTAATCTCAAATCCAATTATCAACCATCAGATAGCCTCAGAGTCTCCACGCTTGGCTGAACATCTTTTCAAATATTAAAATAAAGACAATAATGCCAACTTTACACAGCTCTTGTAGAGATCAAGGGGAGCAGAAATAAAGAGCTTGGAGCACAGGTCCGTTTTCTTGATGAATCTCACACTCTTGTTATCCAGTTACTTCCCAGGTTTCTTCTACTTGTTTTTACTAACTTATAAATTACTAACTTAAAATACCCCTGGAAAAGACAAAACAGAACCAACCCCTCAAATACGAATCCCACTATAGGAAAACTCAGTAGCTGTGGATGCTCAAGGCTATGGATCCTCTTGCTTCCTCCTAGGACTATGATCTTCTGAAAACAGCAAGTAACCACTCAATAAGCTTCTCTAGTAGGTTCAGAGAAAGCAGGGCGTCTTCGGCGGGTTCCCTCTCCATCCATCCCCACTGCTATTTTTTTTTTTTTGTTCCTGGAAAGCTGGCTACTACTGTCACTGGACAAAGGAAGGCTCTCTTTGGCATTTTCAATAGACAAATACTGCTACTATTCTCTAGGGAAAGCCAGTCCCCAAGAACTGGTTAATATGGAGTAGAGATCCATGTCACTATCACTTCTTGGTCATTCAAATAAAGCAGTCCTGGGGACTGAGGATGTACCTCACTTGGTAGGGCGCTTGCCTGGCCTGAACAAAGCCCTGGTGCTCTGTCTCCATATTTGCCAGTATGGATATGGTAGTGTGCTTGGGCAAAGACGAGCAAGGGTAAAGAAAGAAAAGAGGGGAAACAGAATAGAGAGAAAGAAAAGTAAGATGAAAAATATTTGGGGTGCAACAAAGAAAATAAGAATGAATAAATCATCTGTTAATGTAAGGAGACTCGGTGGCCAGTGCTAGATGCTGGCTTCCCGCAGTAGGATTACCTCCTTTGTGAAGTCTGGAAAGAGCTGGAAGCGTGGAACACATCATAACTGTGATGAGACGTCTTTGGAAAAGCACGGGAACGCACACAGGGTGGGAGGAAAGCAGAGAGATCTATTTTTGGTTTTGACAGTAGAATTGTTTTTGAAAAAAAAAATTCTGTAATTTCCTAGGCACAAAGGCCTTTTCTGACATATGTGATCATTTATCTCCTATCTATTCAGCACCTATCTATCATCTAGCTAGCTATCACCCTGCCATTGCTATGGCAACGACCACCACTGCAGGTAGGTGTTTTGACATCCAGAACCAAGCTTCAAGTTCATGGGATCTGTCACCCGAGGTGAGCACAATGCGAGGAGCGTGCATGCTCTTGGGCTCTTTCTTTAAAGCACCCCGTTTCAGGCTGGCCTTTCAGGAAGACTTGCACTACTGATGTTTGAAAGCCAGGCCTTTAAAGCAATGCCAGCCAAGGTGTTTCAGTGTAGTCCAGAGATCAGCACAGGTGTAGACTGCTTTCTTTCTGGGTCTTTGCCTCTTGATTTTCTTTTCTTTTCTCCCCTTCATCCCCTTTTAAATATGCATCTCTTCATCCCACGGGGCCTGCTGGCAAACTTCCAAGATTTTTTATCAAATCTTCTAAGGAGTGAATTACTCATTTTAGGTTATTAAAATGAAAGAGACGCATAATACCGCTTCACATTTAAACCTTATGAAACCCCAGCTCATAAACGGTTCTCTGCACAGGCATCTGCAGGCCCCAAACCCGGCTCGGGCTTTCTACCTGTGTGAACTGCAAGGTGAGGCACCCAGACAGAGTCTCCTTGATTCTCGGTAATTAAATAGATCTTTAACTTTGCCACCACACAGAGTTTGATGCCATATTTATAATTTTTTCATAATTGAAATTTATTATGAGCTATGTTTTTTCTCTAAACAGCTTTCAAGGCAAAATAAATATGTTTACGGTGTAACCGTGTTACCTTTAACATAGGCCAATAAGCTGCATATGAAACTTAGAGAAATGTAGGGTTGCTTGATGCTGCCATGACGGATGCCCCTGGGAAGGGGGACAATGGGCAAGAGAATGGCATTAAGACCAAGCACACAGAGATGCTGTGGGAAATGGTGCTTTTCAGGCATGCCTCTGAGTGTGCCAGGAACAAGGCTCGGGGGAGAAGAACAAAGCTGAACCAGAAGTTTGCACAAGTCCCTGCAGGACTGAAAAGGTACAAAGGACTAAGTGGCTGTCACTGGGTGGCAGCAAGATGTCTATGAGCTTTAGGAAAAGAGAACCTTGAAAAGAATTCTCTGAAGGTCAAAGCCCTGCTGAAAATCTTGGGGACCGATATTTGACTTCGTCAAGGTGGGGGGATCTACTCAGTGAATGGGAAGTGGTACTATGTGTTAGGATGTATCCCTAGTTCTTGTTTAGACCATTGAAGAAGCAAGCGCTGCTATCAGATCCCAGCACTGTGGATGTGGCTGGGTCAGTTGTTTGCCTAGCTAAATGGCAGATAACTTTGTGGGAAATTCCCCCATAACTGCAATGCTTTGCTTCTGGGAAGAGTGAACTACCGAGTCCCTTGCAGTGCAGATTTCAGAAGCTATTAGCAGAGAAGCAAAGGGGAGTAGAAATCCTCCTTCCTTCATCCTCGTAAGGCTGACTGATGAACTGTTGGCCTGAGCATGCTGGACTAGTAGCCAAGGAGAAGTGGCATCCATGCATCTTCTGTTCTTTTGGGGTAGAGTTGGCACTATCTTCCTGTTCAATGAACCCTGTTCTTTCTCTTATATTACCGAGAATCCCTTTGGGACCAGAGCAAGGCTAGGGATTCTGTAAAAGTATACCAGAGACGGCGGAGGGCAGGACCACGTGCCTAGAACAGGACTGTGAGATGACTAATCTCATCAATTTTGGACAATATACTATGTCGAAAATTGATTTCATGATACCTTGAAAGCATTTTATAATATTCATTTAATTCACACAGATTCTTCCATGTTGCCCTCAATATTAAAATACTTCCTTGGATACCTTGCATCCCAGGGACACAGTCTGGTGTTAGTAGTGTACCCATGGAGCACTAGCCCCTGAGCCATGGTTGCTTGCCTTTCCTCCTCTCTAGCTATAGACTCAATGCCCAGAGTTTGGAATCTTCTCTCCAAGGCTGTAGCTTCTTGCAACCTCCACTCAGTTCAGCCTCCTAGAAGTCTAGCCAAACAGTTATTAGCAGCCTGTCCTTGAAACTGGCCAGCTGTAGTAGTGTGGGACGCTCCATGGCTGTGCTGAGAGCGGGTACGCACAGCCACTGCGACGCCGCTGCTCTCCGGACTTTCCACCGAGTCCTTTCCTTCTGATTATAATAACTGTGGCGCCCCCTGATCTTAAGGTCTCTGGGAAGGAAAACTCGGAGCACCAGCTTCAGAGGAAAGCTCCCACTATGCACCCCCTGATAAGTCCTGCCCCTTGCTCTTTCTTTCTTCCAGTCCCCAGCTCTCCCCCTCTACACCTGGGCATGGGGTCCAGACTATCCTATCTCCTCGGAGTGGAAATAAGGTCTGAAACCCTCCAGGAACTGCAGTCTGTAGACTAGTGGGCTGCGCTTTGGCAAGGTCAGATTGTTTGAAGTCAGATTCTGGGCTTTGCCACCAGTTTCCATTTCTAGGCAGGGACCTGTGTTTTAGTTGCTGCCGATGGAGCAGGGACCGCATCTTGCAAAACCCTCTCTATGTACTGGTGACCCATCCCATGATGCTCTCACGCACGGACTGTTTCTATACTGATGTTCCTTCTCTGCTCCCTGCCTAAGAACCTAGTTTTCCTTCTGTCTCCTCGCTGTTTTCTACGTTCCACTCACTTTGCGGATTTTCATTTTCTCTGTGCACAGCAAACACGACAATGATTTCCATGTTTGTTCTGTTATGTTAGCCTCGAAAATATCAGACAGAGCTGTGCATCCTGCCAGGCGACCTCATCTGTGATAGTTCAGATGCATCCTGTGGACCAAAATAAACTAGCGTATTTGAGCATAGCCATATTCCTGATATATTAAAATAAGAAAAACAAACAAACAAACCAAAAAAACTGGCCTGAAAACCAGGTCTTACGCAAACAGGAGATTATTATTACTTAGGCTCCTGTAATGTGCTCATCACATGGATCTCCAGGGCATTCGCAAACCCATTTTTATGTAATTATGTGAAGAACGTGTCTTTTATATGAGATGGAGAAATTAAATACAAAATAGAGCATTTTGAAACGGCTATAATGTTTTAAAAGAAGAAATGAAACTGTTTCAAGACATATGTGGGGGAGAAAATTCACAGACAACCATTTTAAAGGGACTCTGTTAATTTCAAAGAAAGCACAGACTGAGAATGAAATAAAGCACACACACACACAAACACACACATATATCTCAATCAGAGGTCTACCATAAAAGTCAGTCTGTGTGATCTAAATGGTTAGACTTCTTTGCTTGCCATTGGGACTTCACAGAGGCCACCTCAAATGCTTTTGTCACACAAGGCTTACTTGCTCTCATCCCTCCCTTCGTGGTCCCTGCCATCTGTGTACCATCCAAACATACAAAGGGGTCTCTGACTGGTAAAACCTGGGTAGATTTCCCATACCTGTGTCAATCCAGGTAGCATTGTTTCTGTACTCAGATGCTGGATATTGGAGGAAAGATGAATTCATCTTGAGATTATCCAAACAGCATCCAGGCTATAAATAGACTTTGCAGTTGCAGAGAGCTTTGTAGCAGATCTTCAAGTGAAATGCCCTGCACATAGTGAAGCTCCCAGACAGTGCCAGATACCTAAATCAATTCAGATTTAGTCCAAGGGATCTAGAAGTATACACTCTCACTTTCAATTTTAATGCATATATTTGATTTGCTACTTCCTAATTGCTACATGCATTCAACTATAAACATGAAATCATTTTATAAATTCCAAATTGCTATAATACACTCTGGTAAGCTTTCTTTGCTCCATTTGGTCTTTGGTTTACTACATTCCCTGATTCAAATGGGTGATAAGATAAGGAGGGTCCCAAATTTGCATAACACTCGGAGAGGGAGGTTCCACAATTTGCATAACCTAGTCAAAGAAGAAGAGAATTTTACTTTTGTCCTCCTTTCACAAGAGGGCTTTCCAGTGGCCACATAAGCTATGATGATGAACACTGGGTCCCTTTGACACTCCTCAAGAGTATCAGGTATAACACAGTTGCAGAATTATGCAGGTTTCCTCTCAGCAAGCCAACCCCTGCTGCCAGAGATGCTGGGCAGCGACATCTCTACTCCGCTAGCAAGAGGAAGAGTTGAAGTACTGCTCAGCAGAAGAAAGCTACACTGTGATCTTCTGAACTGTTGGCCTTTATATTGTTACGGTCATACCACAATGTGAAGGTATACCTGAATACTGGGGAAAAAATGCCATTTAAGGAAGGGCAGAGAGCGTTCAGTCCTTCGTGATGTGGGAAGTAGGATACAGCAGCAAGCAGAGGAAGGAAGGCTGGCCCTCAGTCAATTGGCTTGCCCCTTTCCCTCTTTTATTCCATCTAGGCCCCCAGCTCATGGGGTGAAGGCAGATCTTTCCCTCAGTCTCTCATCAGGAAACAGCTTCAGAGACATACCTAGTGGTGTGATTTGGGTAATCCTAAGGCTTATCATGTTAACACTGAAGTTTAGTTGTGATTCTGAAACCAAGGAAATGGATCGAGATTACTTATGTGTGCAGGCTGCTGTGGTGCATGGAGATTCCGCATGTGTGCAGACTACTGTGTGTGGAGATTCCCCATGTGTGCAGACTACATCGCATGAAGGTTCCCCATGTGTGCAAACTATGGAGCATGGAGATTCCCCATGTATACAGGCTGCTACAGTACAGGGAGACTCCCTCCCCCCCAATGTGTGCACATTGCTATGGTAACCAGGGCCCGGGTGGCTCTAACCCTTCATGAGATCAGACTGTGTTCCTTGACCCAACTCTGCAGAAGAGTTGGCGCTAAGCTTGTCTACTGGAGACAGGTAGGGGATGATTTCAAGGTTTATGGATGGTTCACTAAGCAACACCGAGTCACAGCGGGGAATACATTTCCTTCTTAAATTTTATTTTCAGTTTCAATTAATAGGAAATAAACCATAGCAGAATATCCAACCTGTAGCCTTAAGCTTCACATGTCACAGAATAACTATAACATGGCCCAACAACACCTTGTAAACTTAAAATATTACAAGATTTGTGTGGGGGATTTTAAATCTCAACTGCATGGTCCTCTTGTATAGACTTCACAGATGACGCCATCATGTCACTGTGTCACAAGGATGAACACAACTATGAGAGGTTGCCTAGCCACAGATCAAGGGCTCGTAAGTAAGCATCATTTCAACTTTTCTTGAACCTCCCACCTAACTGATTAACTGAAGAACCAGAATTTCAACTTAGAGTCTTGCTTGCATTTGTATCTCCCTGAACCCTTTCTCTGGACTTCCCAACACTGCTGCCAAAAGGGTCTGAAGTCTACCTGGTCTCATCCCAGTAGATGAATGTGGACTAGAAATCATTATACTTCCAGCACTTCTAAGATGCCCTTCAAATGTCCTCTGTAATTGGAGGAAAACTCTGTAGACCAATTGACCTGAGAAGAGCTTATGGCATGACGAGGAAAGAGTCACAGGTTGTATGTTAATTCTGGCAATCCATCAGAAAGTAGGTGGGTGCATGTCTAGATGACCACAAGCATTCAAGCCAGAGATTTGCTCCCGGGGTAAGACTACTTGCTTCCATGCTCAAAGACCTGAGATCAATTTTTAGGACCCACATGGTGGAAGGGAAGAACTGAATTCTGCAAGATGCATGTGTGTTGTGGCATGTGCACACCAACAAATAAACACATACACACAGAGAGACAGACATATATACACAGAGATAAATAAATAAAATGTGATAATTTTTAAATTTATATTGAAATACTAAATAGATATTCTAAATATTCAGATGCATGTAAACGAAGGAGTCATGTTCCAAACAAGCACCTATTCAGGTAGCAAAAGACAGGCTTGAAATATCTGAGCCAGAGTGCAAGGGACCTCTGAAGGGCAGCACTGGTACTTGAGACCTCTGTGTTCTACCTTTACCTGATGCTATGACTAAGGATCTTGCTTCATTAGGAGGCAACTACATTCCTATAATCCTACCCAGACTAGACAGAGAATCTTTGCGAAATCATGTTGCTGAAGATTGTTTGTACACGTGAGTCTCCCTTGAAGCCTTCTGCATGCACCTCTAGGTGCATATATCCACAGGGTTGAGGACATGGTGGCACACGGTCTGGGTCCCTGGCCCAACTTTGCTATCTATGCATGTTCTATTGCTCAGAATGAAGCAAGACTCTTTACACATAAAACATCCAGGATTCAGTTGGTTGAATTATCACTAAAATACCCTGAAAAAATCAGATTCCTTCTCCAAAACACATCTGTAGCATACACTAATGCTACGGGATCAGCAATCTCAGCAATGACATCATCCTAAGGAAGGCACTATACAGGTCCTGCAGGAGATCTCTGAGAACCTGAAGGGCTGGTAGTAAATCACAGAGCCAAAACTACCTGTTTTCACAGTGAGGGATTGGAGACTGCTACACTTTGCACGTTTTACCCATCTGTCTGCTCCTCACTCTGTATGACCACTAATGTCTTAGAAACTTTATGTTTCTCTATAAAACTCCAGCAGCCTCAATACCTCCACCCTAGTCCTATCTCTCTACTTACTTGTCTTTTAGAGGTAAAGACATATAATCTTTAATGGATATATGCAGTACCTCATTGTAAGGAATTTGACATGCCTCTTCAATGCACTCGAATTTTAAATTAGACCTACCTATTCTAAGAGTATTATGTCATATTACTTTGGTCTGCTCTGTTTTAACTCCGTTTTACCCATAAGTCTTGCCATTGTTGATGCATCATGCTTCATAACTCTAGGATTTCCCAGGAATGTGTACATGGTGCTCTAACAGATACTGTTGGTTCATCGTGTGTTCAAAATATTCTACAGAGAAAGGAAAGTACTCTTCAGGATCCATAGACCCCTCCCAGCTTCTCATAGCCCTTTAGTTTCCAAAGGCAGTAAGTTTAGTTATGTAACGTCTACTGTGAAGTGGCTGAGTTATCATAAAATCAGCACCTGAACTCAGGAAAAGATATTCTATTGTCCACCTAGTAGGTAGTTTGGGTTTCAATGATGATTATGCAAATACGTGACCCCTTTCAAGATGGCTTGAGAAATTAGTGCCCTGGAGTTCTAAAAAGAGTAAGTGGCAAATAAACTTTTGAGTTACTATCACCTTGAAAGAAGGATCAGAAGAATCACAGCAAGTACAAACTGGCCTCACTGCTTGTCAACTCTGAGCCCCATACACACCTCGCTGCCTCAGACAGCAGTGATGCCCTAAGGAGCTGTAGGCTGTGTCAAGGAGAATGAGAAATATTATCGCCACTCAGGTTCGCTGTCTGGTGGCTGCAGGCCAGCATATAAAGATGTTGCGGTGATCAAGTGCTCCAAGGGAATTCCCTTTACTTCTTGGCAGAAGAGAATCACAAGAGTACAACTCTGGAAATGCTCCTTCAAAGAAGCTATCTCTCTTGGGTTCTGTGAGAAACAGATAAACAAGACACCAAAGGAATGCTCCTCTGCGAACTGAGATCTCTAAGCTGGTGGATCGCCTGACAATTCAGACCGTCCATGGTTGGCACTTGCACTTTGTGGGTGTTATTAACATTGGCATGGATTTACCCACCACATACACGCACTTCACTGTGAACCTGATGTGAGTTCAGTTCAATCTTTGGTTCTGTAGACACTCTTTAGAGTATAGACTTTCATTCCCAAATTAAGGCACCAGGACTATATATAGACATTTATATAATATAATAATATAATATAATATAATATAATATAATATAATATAATATAATATAAATGCCAATAACTTAGAAAAGGGAAAGACAAAATTATGGCTATTCCCACAATCTTGGCTGATCCAGTATGCCAATATAAACTTGTCAGTGCTGAGTTTGATATACACCATACTAGAAAGTGTTGTTTGCAAAGAAAAGCAAATATATTCATAAAACTACAGAAAAAAACCTTCAAAGACAATGAAGAAAGAAATTATAGAAGACCTTTCCATATGATAGATCTCTCACTATCCCAGATTAGAAGAAAACTGTGCAAACGGCTCTTCTATCAAAAGTAATTTACAACCTCAATGTAACACCCACCAAAATTCCAACGTTACTCTTTGCATAACCAGAAAAACAAGCTTAAAATTCATGTAGAATCACAAACCCTGCAGAGCCAAAGGAGTCCTAAACAGAAACAATAATGCTGAAGGTATCACAATGTCTGATTTCAAATTATATTGCAGAACAATGGCAAAGCCCTGATACTGGCACAAAAAAAAAAAAAAAATCCCAATATCTAGACCAGTAGAGGACAAAAAGGGACACCAAAATAAACCCACACAGCTGTGGCCACATAATTTTCAATAAAGATGCCACAGATACACTGGGAAAAGAGAGTTCTGGCAAAACTGAACACCCACCTGCAGAAGATTGGGGTGAGAGTTGTGTCTCTCAGATCACAAAACAATCATTTCAAATATAATCATAGACGAGTTTAAAACCCAAAACACTGGGGCTACAATCTACAATGGGAAACAGTTCAAGGAGTAAGTTTACATTGGAAATTTCTGTGCTGCCTGAGCAGTCCCTCCAAATTGCCAAAGGAGATTGCACGATGTGAAACAGCTTCTACGAAGCAAAGCACTTTGAGCAAACTGAACAGATAGCCTACAGAATGGGAGATAATTGTGGCCAGCTCAACTTCAGATGCGGTATTAATAACTAGAATGAACAAATAGCTTCAAACATTAAACACCAGGGAAAGCCCACAACCAATCAATAAGTGGGCTAATAAAGAGACAGTTCTCTAAAGAAGAAACACAAATGACCAATAAATATTTTAGGACGTGTTTAACATCCATCACCACCATGAAAATGATGCTTACAAGTGCCTTTGAGAGTTCACCTTACCATGAAGCTAGAATTGCAAGAAAACCAATGATATCAAATGCTTGTGAGGATGAGAAGAGGGCTCCTTAATTCCTGTCAGATGGAATGCAAACTGGTACAGCCATTACAGGCATCAGTATGACCATCTATACAACTCCTGGGCATATACTCAAATGACTTTATGATTACTGAAGGACTTACACACTCATAGCTATTGCTACCCGACTCACAATAGCAAAGGACTGTAACCAGTCTAGATGTCCATCGACACATCAGTGGGTATTAGAACTGTGGTATATGCGAAATGGAATGTTATAGACTTATAAAGAAAAACACAATTACAAAATTCAGAGGGAACGGATGTATTTGGAAACTGGTAAGGAAAGTAGCAGAAGCTTGGATTAACTTATGAGAGAGGGCATGCAATATTTATCTTTTGGAGTTTTTAATGTTTGCATATATGCATGCACAGGGGTAAGAATGCAGGAACAGACTATGAAAACAGGAGCAGGGGACAAAGGGAAAAGAGTGGTTGAGGACGTGGAGGAGGGCAATTCAACACCTGTGGCATAAAGGAGAAGGCAAGCTGATGGAGGTCAAAGGGCATAAAGGGAGTGGTGAGAGAGAAGAGAAGGGGGGATCAAAAAATTGAATTAGCTGCCTAAAAATGCCATTGTGAAACCTAATACTTGGTATGCGAACTAAAGTTAAAATTTATAAATAAATCACATAACTTAATGGAAAAGGAAACACTTACTAATTGAAACTATGCCACTGCTCTCTGTGTGAATGTAACCTGGCTGGAATGCCATCATTTCTATGGCATAGTTGCTTTCCCACTGCCCTACAGAAATTGATGTCTGTCATTTGTGCTCTCGATTTTGGCCCCATGGAATTCAATGCCACCAAGCTTTTATTGGCAGAGGCACACTATGTTTCCCCAGTCCGTCTTCCTCCTTCCTCCCTAGATAATGTTCTACAGTTAAGGCAATGTTTCTGGGTGCTCATGGCGTAAACACCACCACAGCATGGACAACAGATGGCCCCACATCCACTCATGTCACTCCTGTAGGGAAACAAGTACAGGATGCGTGACTAGAGACATTCACTTGCCACCAAGGATGCAAAATCACTAGACTGCAGGATGCTCCTCTACAGTCCCCATGTCCTATGGTTCTGGATGACAGGCACAGATACTCATTTCTAATTCAAACGCCAGCCCCGTCTATCACTTCCGCGATACTATGCAAGTTGTCTAGCCTCCTTAGCCTTAGGACACATTTCTCAATGAAAACATCTATCCAAGAACACACCAGTATGGATTAACCAAGACAATGGTATGAAATATTTAATGTACAGTTAGGTTCCAGCTAGGTGCTTGTAACTACTTTCCCTACAGTTTGGAGAAAGATTGAAGTAGATAGGACATCATGAGATTGGGGCCAGCCTGGACTACATAGTAAGTTCTGGGGCAGTCCAGGCCACAGAATGAGATCTTCTCTCAAATAAAACAAAAAATATATATTGAGCACATATTCAAGTTTTCTATAAACATTAGATAGTCCCATGAGTTCAGCAAACAATTACCATCAGACACTGGTCTATGTGGGAAGTCAGAAATCTGGTGTAATAAGAGCGGCAGGGCTGCGTCCCCGGCACCCAGCTGCCCGCATGGCTAGCTTATGCCCCACGCCACCCGGCTAGCTTTACCCGAAATAATTACATGGAAACTGTATTCTTTTGAACACTGCCTGGCCCATTAGTTCCAGCCTCTTATTGGCTAGCTCTTACATATTGATCTAACCCATTTCTAATATTCTGTGTAGCACCATGAGCTGGCTTACCAGGAAAGATCTTAACCTGCGTCTGTCTGGAGTGGGAGAATCATGGCGACTCACTGACTCGGCTTCTTTCTCCCAGCATTCTGTTCTGTTTACTCCACCCACCTAAGGGTTGGCCTATCAAATGGGCCAAGGCAGTTTCTTTATTAATTAACCAATGAAAGCAACAGATTAATACAAGACCCACCTCCATCACAGAAGAACACAATATACCAGGAGATTCTGAAGTTCAGTGAATATAGAATCCAGGGCAGTGTGGTCAAATTTGGTGGTCCAAGATGTTCCAACTTCCAGGTCAAGACTGTAAGCTGACCTTCTATCATAGTGGTCCTCAACCTTCCTTAATGCTGTGACCATTTAATATAGTTTCTCATGCTGTGAAGACCCCTAACCACAAAATTTTCCTGTTGCTACTTCATAGCTGTAATATTGCTATTGTTAGGAATTGTAATGTAAATACTTTTGGAGATAGAGGTTTGCCAAAGTAGTTGTGAGCCACAGGTTAAGCACCATTGTATTACCTTAAGCTTTAGGATCCTAAACCTCTCCTTGCCCATAATCAGTATACTCGAAGGGAGCAAATCCCAAGCTTTTATAGACGTTCAGAAAGGACTGGCTCTTCATGATGTTAGCATTCCCTTTCACCTAGTTCCAGCTATTCTTTACCCCTCTAGTTTGAAAAACCAAGCTGGAGATATGTTTGGTGCTGGAAAAGAATGATTTTGTCCAAGTCTCCCGATCCTAGAACATAATAACCATGACAACTAACTCGAACGAATTATCAATGTTCAAAGGCATCGAACGCTGCTGCCTCTGACCTTTGCCTATCCTGTCCTTCCCCTCTGCTTATTTGGAGAATAGATCCAACTGTAGGTGTGAAGTGCCATTTTCATAAGAGCAGCACCTTAAAATATTCTGACACAGTGTTCCAGCCACAGTCCTTATCGTTAGACAAATAAAGACAATGGAGGGCCATGCCGGCCTGTTAACATATGCTCAAAACCTGCACCCACATTTCTATGCCTCTCCTCACTCCTGCTGCAGCGAGAATTCATTTAGATAATTCCTTAAGCTCGGAATGCTTAGCATGTCACATTTCCACCAAGTCTCATTTATATAATTAGTGCTAACATATGGCCCAGAATCAACATCGGAGGATTGGAATCACTTTTAGCCTGCCGTTAGACCTAAAGGGCTATGGATTCAATATGGAGGAAAGAGAATTAGGCATGCGAGTTCCATTTGCGATAACAAGAACCTTGCAATGGAAATTTACCCCCAAAAGGCTTGGCTGCTAATCACATAGCAAGCAGAAAGAATTACATTCTTAATAACCCTTACCAAGTGCAATAAAAGGAAATAGAAGTTTGTTTTATGCAGTGCTTAGGGTTACTGCTTCTCCCCCTAAACTTAGAAGGATTTTCAAAACTCAGGCTAACAACTTTGATTACCCCAACAAAATTCCATCTCATGTGGTCCAGGTTAGGGATCTAAGGCAAGAGACACCTTGGCCTCATTCACTAAGATGCTCAGTTCACACTACTTAATCCACTTGGCACTCGGTTGCACCAGACAGCTTTCCCAGTTATCTCATGGATTCTCTACTCCAAATGTGGCCTTCTCAAAACACCCCATAGCCAACATCATTCTTTGTTCTCATTTTTAAAAGACTACTGAAAACTTTGAGTTAGTAAGAAGATAAGGGGTGAGTGGCTAAGCTAAATAATGGACAGAAATCTAGAGTATTCACAATTCAACATAGAATCCATAGTAAAGAAAAATTATTGGGACTAGGGATGCCACTCAGTGAAGGCACACACCTTTATTTTATGTGAAGCCTGGGTCTAACCTCCAGTTAAACATCATCCTCTCAAAAAGAAAAAAAAAATTCTCACATCACTTTGATGTCAATTTTTTTTTATTATCAACCCATCTATGAAGCTAATGCTCTTGACAGTAATGCTTACAGTAAACTTAAAACTTCAGGCAACACGAGGTACATTTAACTAATATAATACCACTTGATGCTCATAACAGCCTCCAATTGAAATTATCTTGATTTCACAGATGAACAAGTTGAGATCATATGATTTGAGTGATGTCGCTTAGGCAGTATTGGCAGAGAACCCCTAAACCCATGCTTTTTAGTCAAGTACTTAATTCTCTGCCTGTTTTGGGTGTCTTGATTTCTCTCCCTTAGCAGTTAGCCATACCAACAAATCTCACTGACTCTAAACACTAGAATTATTAATATCTATGTTCATTACAACTTATTTCATTAGACTGGGGCTTTGGTAGCTCACATCTGGATTAGAATAATTAAAACCCAAGGTCTTTTTTATACTGAAGATCTTTCTATAACTACTGCTATTATAGATAGTATCTTCTAAGCTCAACAACTCTCATGTCTACAGAGTCCTTTGGGGGTACCATACCCACCAGTTCCTAAGACAGGGCAGCAGAGAGCAGGGCCTTGGATAAGTTAGTGCCCACATGGAATAGGGAGGACTACAGGTGGCCCCAGTTACCACCGGAGAGCTGGGTGACTGGGAGCAATAACTGAACTCTTGGAAGCACGAATGAAAATACTTCTGTGCATATGGAACTCTCTTCTTCCCTTCAGGACGATCAAAACTGCAAGTATCCAGCCTGGATTCCTGAGTAGGTGCACCCCGATCTCATGGGGAAGCCTGATGAGACTCATGGAGATGTCCACACTGACAAGCTGGGACTTATCTGGAGGTATGGAGATGTCCACACTGACAAGCTGGGACTTACCTGGAAGCTGTTAGTTTCCCAGTATCACCAGTGCTCAAGCTAATTCAGAAAGTGGTCTTCTCTCTAGTTTTAATGGGAGAACTCTAGATACAAGGTTTTCAAATGCTAGTCCCTCTATGAGTGCTTCACAGTCCACAGGACAATGAGACAAGAACAGAAATCAAGAAAATTCTTATAAAGCTACATTTGCTGTCTTCCTTACCTGAAGGGTCGTGGGTATAACCAACAGCAGAGAGAAAATACTCACAGAAAATGTGTTTCTATTTAAACCAGAAAAGTCTCCAGACTTTCAGGAAACTAGCCCCCAAAAATGTGTCCAACCAGTACAATGACTATGCCAAATATTATAAACCATCTAGAGGGATATCCAATGAGATACCTCATCAGGCAAAGAATTGTGGGAAATCAGAATGCAGAGGGATCTGAGTTGAGGTTTAGATGGGCAACTGACTTGAATGATAACTTTAAAATTAAACTTGTATCAAATCCTTTCATTCCCCTCCTTGAGGAGTTCTCTTTTAGGTAAAAGATATGGCTCCCCAATTCTTGCTGAATGATCTTTCTACAGCAGGAGTTTTTGAGGCAATGAAGAAATTCTCCCCTACTGGGTTCTTGCATTATTTTTGTGACTGCACAGAAAGGACAATTTGGTATGAAATTGTCAAATGAGACTCCATTAGTGCTGTGTAAAGAGGAACTGATAAGCCAGCCACTGACAGCAGGCATGGAGCATGATTCCCTCTGAAGGGACCCATGCAGGTCACTGAAAGGTTGCATTTCTTGACCTCCAATGTGGACAAGCGGAGCACAACACTGTTCCAATCATCCCATGGCTCAGTTTTAATAATACCAAAATGTGTTTAAATAAATGGGAACTCGGTTTTGACGGAAATCATAAGATATGTCTAAAGTGAGTGGCATTTATTTATAAGGAAAATTGTTACCCAAGGTGTTATTTATGCACATTGTCGGCTTATCCCTTGCTGCAAATGTGGTATTATTCTATGTCAGAGCATGTCTTCATAGGTGCTTTTATAAAGGAACTTTCATGTAGAATTGCTATGACGTGTTGGCAAATTTGCTTTGGTATTAGAGGGCTACTAGCCAGAAGAACACAATTATTAGTACTGCAAAGAACATGTTCAGCATCGATGATGGCTTTCTGAAAGAATTGCCAAAACAAACCAAATGTGACGCATGTGTCATGGAAAAAATGGAAACAATGATTCTGAGCAAAATTCAACCCCAATAAAATATTTTTTTTCTAGGACATCACACATATCCATCTTTTCTGACACTCTGATTTCTATGTGAAAGTAAGGAACAGCTTATACTACAAAAGCAAAGGAGTACTCAGAACTGAAGGGATTACTGAATACAACTTCCACGCCACTGCTGTAAAAATACATTAACTTTTGATATTTGGGCCACAGGTTAAAGAGTTCCCACATAAAACAAGGATTCCATTTCTAGGCATGAAGAAGAGACTCCAACGGGGCTCCAACAAATACTGACCAGAACCAGAAACTGTCTTCAGATAGTCATTTTGCTGGTTTGAAATTACTGAAAACAAGTGCCATACATGGGAAAGACTACCTGAGAGTCTTATTTTTAGGTCAAAGGAGAGGAAAATATCTATAGGAATGAAATCTAAAAATGCTCATCTGACTTAGATTTCAGGTATCACAGGTTTCTGAAGCACACGGTGCTTTAACACATGTCACTCAGAGAAAACTCTAGGGCAGTTGTGGGCATCATTTAAAGAAGGAAATTGTCCTTCTGGGTTATGCCTGTAACCCCAGAACTAGGGTAGTTAAGGCAAAAGGATTGTCATGAGTTCTAAGGTAGATGGGGATACACAGTGATTTCTGGGCTAGCCTGGACTACAGAAAGAGAACTTGAGTAGAAAAGAAGGGAGGCATGGGGGAAGGAGAGGAAGGAAAGGAAAGGGAAGGGAGGGGAGGAGGCAGGAGAAGAAGAGAAAAAGATGGAGAGAGACAGAGAGAGACAGAAACAAAAAGAGAGAGAAAGGGAGAGAATGTGTGTGTATGCTAGGTAAAAGGAGAGGATAAAAGGGGAGGTGAGGAGGAAGAGGAAAGAAGCAACAAGAGGAGAAGAGAGGAGAAAGGAATGTGTTGTTAGCATTGTCCTCCAAGAGCATCAGCATCCTGTGGCTGCACCTCTGGATGCCTACCCTGCCACTCTCCTTGCTTCCCCCTTGACCTGACCAAGACTAATTCTGACTCTCAACTTATCCATCTCTCCTCAACCATTAACATGCAAGCGACGAGTACAACATAAGGAAAAGAAACATATGCTGGTCCCCACACAGTCTGGGTAGCAGGGTACCCCATAATGTAAGCATCAGGGAACACCCCATCACTGTGTCAACACTGGTTTAGTACACTGATACTGTGTGACCAGCGTTTGAAGTTTTCTAAAGAATCAGCTATCTGGATCTGAGACTGAGACCTTTCCATTTTTAAAACAAACACTGTAACTACTTAAAGCACTCTGTGTACCAGATGTATCTGTGAGTCCAGCTCCCTCCACCCAACTGTGCCCATGAGTGTGCCCTCCTATACACAGACAACCAAGTACAATACGCGCTTGACTAAACACATGCTTAGAGGCAGTGTCCTAGGCAGGTCTGGAGGTCCTTCTGAATAAGTGGATCCACAAAGAACAAAGCTCATCTCCTACCTCTGCACCCAGCCCCCACCTCTTGACTTGCCCTAGATCCCAGAACTGGCCTTGGAATCCTATCATCCAACCCACAAAGGAACTGGGCAGGAAGGCACTGTGGGGAGGCTGTCTGGATGAAGAGATTGAGAGAGAGAGGTGAGCTTCAGATCAGCCTCAGAATTAGGGGAGCCCCTGGCACTAAACAAGAGAGTGGTGGTGTCCATCCCCTCCCAGAACTCACAGCGCTACACAGAGGAGCAATGTCTTGGACCACTGTGACTCCCCAGCATCTTCTCTTTTTACAGTGGAAAGACTGGCTGTAAGGAACTGTAGAGGAAGACATGGCTTTCATTTCTGTTTCCCTGTCATAAACCTGCTTAACCAGTACTTAAAACCCAGAGCATGTCTCAAATAAGACAACCGCTTTTTGAAATTATATCTTTAAATTGTTAAAAAAAAAAGATGAATTTTATATCCTCTTACAGACAATAGCCAAGAGAGAGATTCATTTTTATTTCGTATGATGGCTGCAACAGTCATATGTGACTATCACTGAGACTTAGCCAGCCTCTGCAGAGATAGTTAACCCAGGACTGGCCTCTTCTTTGGAATTTTGGCACAGCACACCCTACACACTCCACAGTATTTAATTAACTGGAGGCCATTCTCAAGAACACTTAATTATAGGTCAGTATTCTGACTATATAAATCATGGAAAAGGAAAGGAAATGACACAAAAGCCCTAGACTAATATAATTTATAGCTCTCTGAACTAACACAGAAAAAGAATGGAACTGCTGTATAATTAAAGATTAGGTTAGTGCCAAAAATCATAATTTTCTGCTTGGCTTTAAAAGAAAATGTCATGTTAATGACAGTTAACTTTTGATTACCCAGAGATGATTATGTATAGTTTGTGGATTATCTATGCCCTCGCTTTCTTCCCCTTTCTCTCATGTTGCTTTATTGCTAATTAATCCCTCTATGAGAATTCTGATTAAGGAAAGGAAGGGAAGTAGATTAAATTAGTCTTAGCTGCCTTGGATAAAACTCTTGGTTCAGCTAATGTGAAAAATGTCTCTCTGGATCTCAGTGTTCTTTCCAGACTTTGAAAATAAGGGGATGAGAGGCAGAACACCCAGAAACAGTATGACACTGGGGACGTGAAGCAGAATGCTCAGAGGGACACTGGGTTTTGTTAGAGATTTCAGACACTTTGATTTGACTATGGTCCAATGTCCCCACAAGTAGGCTCAGAAACCTCTTACCACCAATATTGATAAATAAAAAATGCATCTCCCGGACAACTCTGTGCCCTGTCACCACCACATATTTGGAAATCCCAAGTGTCTTTGAAAGCTCTGGGACCATGCTGTATTTCCGACAAACATAGACTATGAGGAGAGGGGCGTAATTCACAATATTAAAGTAACATGTAGAGGCAGTCTCTGGAATGTGTGGTGACATTGCCAAATCAAGTAGAAAGAATGCCTAAGACACCCAGAAAAGACTCTCCTTAGACCATCAGTTACAACCATGCTCTCACCAGCAATGCACCAGAAGACCTCCGGAGTCCCTCAAGTTAATTTTCAATCCACAGGCTCTCCTAAAATATCAAAAAACTCACCTACTGTATGCCAGTTCATTAGTAGTTAAAAGGGAAAAAAAAGCAAATCTAAGTAGAAAAAATGAGCACTCAGAAAAAAATGCAATAAGGAGGAGACAACAGCCACAAGGCTGCTGCTCCCCAGTCTGCCGGGCCAGTGACCACGTGGGCAAGCGAAAATTAATCCTTCCTGTTGCCCTTCCAGTGTGGAGCATTCTCCGATGGGCTATAGAGAGGTATCCATCCTGACGCATGGTGTAGTCTAAATGGGAGGGTTTTGTCAAAGTCAGCAGAACATCCCAGTGTTCATAGAAAGATAGGGATGTGGATAATTCGGAATACCAACAAGTTGAAACTTAAAATCCCTTTGTCTGGGAGGTTCTAGCAGAGATCTGTGTGAGCAAGGGTGGACGTGATGAGAAACGAGCCTCAGAGTGGAGGTAACAGCCTCCAGGGTGGCTTAGCAGGCTCTCACACGGTGGCGGCCTGTCTATTTCCAAGGCTATTTTAGTTCTCTTTCGTGGGCACATGCGTATTGTTTATGGGTAATGGAAAGAGCCTAGGTGCTATTTTCCAGTTCTAATTCCTGGCACTCAGAGAGCTCCACACACAGAAGATGATGGGAAGCCTTTGTTCTGTACCTCAGTGTAACAAAGCTGTTCAATGTCTGCTTGAACCCCGCAACAGAGTGCCGGAGAGCTTCACGGGTGAAGTCAGTCAACTACAGCAATTACTGAGCTTCATGAAGGAAATGATGTGCCAGTGAACAGCCGCCCTTCATATCTGTCCCCACACCCCGAAAACATCGTTTCATACAGTCTTGTGTAAAAGGAAAGTTATTCAACATACAATACCATGTGTTCTGTTCTGTTAAACACTCCTTGTGTTTAGGGTGCCTTCTGGAATTGCAAAATATTTCTACCACATCATACTATAATTTGCTCCAAAATATCATTAACTTTCAATGTGCCAATGGGCTTTATAAATCTTGGTTGTCACTCCTAAAGCTGAAAATTCATTTCTGCCTCATGACAGCTCTGTCTGAAGATGTTTCCTCTAATGAAACAAATTCTTAAAACAAAACAAAACAAAGACAAACAAATTAACTAAAACACTGCCTTAGAAATGAAATGGTATTTGGTCAAAATACTAGAAGAATATGCCAAGGCATTTTTTTCCTTTGGCATTCAAATTAATGTAATTATTTATGGCAAGAAAAAGTGCTCCTATTTTGATTATGTAAATAATTGCCTGAAGCAGAATATGGTAACAGCCCTAGAAGTATCAAATAAGCAGTTTTCATTCACAAAATCACAAAGGAACAGAAGTTTCCAACAGGCAAGACACTTGGGGTTTATTAAAGCACAGTGTTCAGACCCGAAAAACCCAACTTAAGCAAAATGAGGAAGCAGGTAGAACAAGCTCCAACTCCCAGGGGACAGAGATGGAAGAAACACACAGCTTCAGTCTGGAAATTCATTCAAACAAATCATTCGAGAGAGCAGCACTCTTACCAGAAGGGCTCTCCAGCACATCTCTGGCTGCAGCGCTCTCCGAACAGCCTCTAGAACTGGCAAACATACTGGGGACAGCCAGGTTGGAGACGCACAGGCATTGCCATCCTCCGCTCCTAGGGACCAAGGCCACAGCAGAACACTGAACACACGAGTCACCATGCACACAAAAACCTCGACAATACCTATTGGCAAACAACAATTGGAAAGGCCCCATTATTTATCGTCCTGCTCTTCAAAGGGAACTTCACAGCGAAGCTGTAGGAAGCCTGCCTAACAAAACAAAATGGGTTCCTGAAGGCCGAAGATGAGAAGAGCGCTCTATGCTCTCTCACACAGTGGGTTACATCATGGGAATGCATACCAAAAACCAAAAATCACACATGTTTTCATAAATCTATATCACCAATTTAAAAATAGTTGGTCTGATGATGTTTCATTTCATTATGATTTAACAGATACGAGAGAGATTATGAAAACAGTGATCATTTAAAAAATACTGACTCCCTCATTTTTTTTTTTTTAAAAAAATTAAACTGGTTCAAAATTACTACAGTGGTCATTTACTGACTAAGGTCTCACCAACTGTGGTGGTGCATGTCTTTAATCCCGGAACTCTGGAGGCAAAACAGACAGTTATCAGACTTTGAGTTAGCCAGTCAGAGTCACACAGTAAAATCCTGTCTCAAAAACAAAACAAGAAGCCCATCTATCAGAGAGCTGGTTTCTCTGAGATTCCTAATCGCTTCTGTTCTGGAAGAGTTCACTGGGGGCCCAGCCACTCAGATACAGCCTGCATCTGAGCTCGGTGGCAGACCACGGCATGGTCTGAAAAGGATCAGTCTGCTCTAAAGCAAGATTGTGGCAGGGGCAGCCACCAAGGAAACACACAGCAGACCCACACTTTGAGAACTGCCTTCCCAGAAGTGGGGGTTGGACAGCAGTGCTCAGAAACTCTATTTGGGGAGCGGGGAATGGAGATGGGCTTAAATAATAATATAAGAGACATAAAATGTTTCTCTTCAGAGATTCACTTTTCAAACATGATTTTCATGAAACCCTTCAAAGGAATTTCAGCGTGAAATGCTGTCATTATCTGCCTGTCCCCCCAAATCCAAAGTCAATAATTCTTGTTTAGGAGATTATAAAGATGCACGTCTCTGAAGGCACGTTTGGTGAGATTTGCATATTTCCCATTGTTATCTTAAAAAAAGAGAATCACACAGAATAATACTCTTCTTTTCCTTTCTAGAGAATTATTTTCCTCTATTCTTAACACTACAGCAACACATTAAAATGCCCCAAATTCAAATGCCATTTTATTTAAATTCCCTGCACCAATATTTTTTCGGCCTTCTACCATCAGTGTGCTAGTTCCCTTGTGTAATGGCATCCTATTGGTAAGCTTCTTCTCTTCAACTGTCATTAATTACTTTTTCTGAGCAAGAAAATAAAAATAAAGGCAAAATTACCACTACTATGAACCCTGTAGGCCAATGGAGGCTTTCTCAAAGGAGTGACTGGGTTGAAGCCCAGTGACTGCTTGTGCTCAACTAGTAAATAACATTTCACAACAACCCAGAAAAGCCTCTCTCCTCACCAACAGTCCTTTGAAAAAAGTGTTGGCCATGCTGCTGTTTGTCCTCACCTTAAAATAAAGAAATAGCAAACAGAAATGTCAAACTCTAGCCGACAATAAATATACACAAGATCTTGGAGTTATTAAAATTAGAACAGAAACATTAGCTATGCAACATTTGTGTTTGTGTGTATATAAAAATATATGAGTGTGTATGTACACTTAAACTATACTAGAAATAATATTTAATGAGTTCTTTGTAATTATTGAGTGTCAGTGGTAACAGGTAAAGAGACACAGTTCCATGCTGCCACCCCTTGGCAGTCTAGAAAGTTCCCCTCCCCCTCAGGGACCTCAATTCATGCAAATCTGGATCCTCTGTGTTATCACAGAAAAGAAATGTAGGACACGCCCTACTAAAGCAGAGTTGGAGCTTACTAAAGACACATGGAACACAGATTTTTAAGCACCAGAATGAATAAAGTGGTACCCAAGGAGAAATGAGATACACACAGCTGTGGGCATGAATTTCCAACAAGAAAGCCATACCTCCCCAAATCAACAATGGCTAGGTTGTATGACCTGCATGGGTTTTAAAGGATCGTTAAAGAAGACAATGATGGGGCTGGAGCAACAGCTTAGCTGTTGAAAGCACTTGCTGTTCTTGCACAGGGCCAGGGTTCAGTTCCCAGCACCCACATGGCAGCTCACAACCATCTTTAACCCCAGTTCCTGGGGCTCTGTGTCCCTCTTGTGGTGCTTATGGATACTTACAGGCAGGCAAAACATAGACATAGACATAAAATAGGCATAATAAATCCATCTTTAAAGGAAAAAATAATGTCAATGGCATCACAGTGGTTTCTAGGATGTGCCATAATGAGCATCTTTGAGATGATAAAGTTCCAGATGTCAGGGACTTATGATGCTCAGACATTTCACTCTAATGGAAAAAGTTAATAAGCTTGGGTGAGAGATGGCTCAGAGGTTAAGAGCCCTGGCTGCTCTTCCAAATGACCTGGGCTAGATTCATAGGACATGGACAACAGTTCTCAACCATCTGAATTTCCAGGAGATTCAGCATCCTTCTCTGGCTTCCTTGGTGCGTAAACATACAACTCCTCCACAGGGTTAAAACAATAACTTTTAAAGATTTTACTTAACAGTCTTGTTTGGGAGACTCCCAGAAAATAATCAGGAGAAGTGAGAGGTCTTGACAGGTAATATATACAGAAGGCTTAGAGCCTGGTTTATTGTTATAATATTTTAATAGGGTATCATCTCTGTGTCAGTAATTTTCACAGCATATGTGATGGTGCTGGGATTTCTGGTCCTTTGCTAGCAAGAAACTCCAGAATGGGGAGTTCCTCTTTCTTCCCGTGTCACCACAATTTCCCTGCTTTGCCATCTTGCCTCATTGAAGATGAACTTGATATCAATCAAAACTACAATAAGATAATGAGACAGAAGAGAAAGACAGGAAATTGTAGGGGCAAAAAAAAAAAAAGGAGAAAAAGACCCTTAGCCCAGGTACTAGTTAAAATGTCTTGTTAATAACTCCAATCCAAAGAGCACTGTTGGTTAGGCTTTTCTTCCTTCCCAGCTATGAACTTACAATGTTCTAGGGATCTCATCAGAAAGGCCATTATAGCAAAGGGAATGTCCTAAGCCCTTTATGTAAACTTGGTTGCTTCTAGTTTTACCTTATCTGATAATAATTCCATCCAAGGCACCCACAGTCACTGTATAACTTATTTATCCCCGGAGAAGGACAAGGAAGACAATGTTGAACAACTTGATGGGCAGAACTGGAAAGTAACCAAAATGGTTTCCAAGACTAATGCTAGCTATACAATTGCTACTCTCAAGTGGGAGCCTACACCCATGTCTTTCTGAGCACATATCTTTCCCTTAACTCTTATACTTAAAACTTATATTAAGTTATTTTTCATATATTTCCCAACTTTGTTTCTAACCCCTCACCATAGGTGAAGGGGAGCCCCTAGTGGCATGAGCACAAGAGAACTGGTTCTTCCTTCACTTGAGGGGGGGCAGTCCTAGTAGAAGCTAGGAGTGAACAACTCAGCTCCCACCCAGGATCACATCCAGGGCTCATCCCAATATCAACCCCATCTATGACCTGCTGGAGCATGTGAAGGGTTTGCTCCTGTGGAACCAGAGCTGCCAGATCTCTATGACTCATGGCAACAACAGACTACCTATAAGGGGTTTCAATGAGGGTCCAGTATTGATAGTTTTCCAAAAGCCAGAGGCCTTGAACCTGAGTGATCACTCATTATAGTGGACAATTGCCAAGTAAAGCTGTTTGAACCAAAGGGTATACTGTGTAACACAATGCTTCAAAGACAAACCAAGAAGGGATGGAAAGCTGGATGGGAAAGACAGAGGAGCGAAGGATTTTTTAATTAATATTTTTATTTTTTTACATTTTCTTTTGGGGGGATTCTGCGAGGATGAAGAACAGATATGGAGGGTCTGGAAAATGAGTGGGATTTGGGAGTATGATGTGAAATTCCCAAATAATCACTAAATATTATGTTGAAGGAAAAAGAAATCAGTGATTGAGACACACTTGAATGGTGCCTGACACACAGTAGGTATTATAAACATGATCACTAGAAGCCACTACTCCTGAACGAACACACACACTAAAGTGGGAGCACAGATTGCAGCAGACACAGAACCACCCATTATGACAGAATTTACAGCAGCATTCACAGCTTGTCGAGTGGCTTTCTCTGATTTTCCATAATGACTGTCAATTAAAATAACTTGGATTTGGGGAATAGTGTGGAGTTTTTATAATGCCAGGAACAACCATATATTTCAATTCTGCTGCACTCAAAGACACCGACATTGACAGCAGGGAGTACGACGCCCTGACATGGCCCACCTTTCATTCTTTCTCTTTCACTCAAAATCATAAAGGGAAAAGAGGCAGCATAGCTCTCCAAGGAGAGCTCTCAGCACTCCATCCGAAGCTCAGACAGCTGCCTGTTAATTCTGTTTTGTATGTTTCCTTGTTCTGCTTTAATAAACCTTTCTGTTTCCAAGGTACAAAAATGTCCTTTGGCAGTGTGACCGATACAAATCTTCACTCCTAATCTTCCATTCAAATTAAAATATTCCATATCAAATTCTAGAATGCTGTCACTAGCCCTTGGAAGTAATATCTAGACTTATATGTTGTTAACCTATCACACTGTACACAAAAACATCAATTAGCAATCAGAAGTGCTGGGAGGGACAGCAACACAGAGATGAAGAGATGGCTCAGCAGCTAAGAGTCCTTGATGGTCTTCCAAAGGACCTCCATTCAGCACCCTTGTTGGGTAGCTTTCGCGCACCTACCTCTCTAGCTGCATGGGATGCTTTACCCTCCTCTAGAAACTGTGCACACATGACATACATGCACACACGTGACATGCGTGCACATACAGGTGACATACGTGCACACGAATAACAGGTCTCTAAAAAGCACTCAAGAACAGAATGTTGGCATGGGTAGCATCAGTATACACATTTTTTTAAGTACCAAGGCACCCACCCAAAGCAGTAACATTAGCCCATGGAAACCCTGCCAGGCATTCAGTATACAGAGGCCACAGGACGGGGGCGCTGTTGACAGTCTAAAGGGTAGGGAACATGCCTCCCACTAAGTGCCAGAAAGAAGATTTTAGAGATGGAGGTAATGGAGAAGGGAGTAAGAGTTTAGCTATTTTTGTTTTTACCTCTCCACCTTCGGGATCCAGAATGGTGTTTATAATTACATAAGGAGTTTCAACTGATATTTTCAGAATGGGTGGACACTACCAGAGTGCTTTAGCTTTTTTGCCTAAAGTTGTTACTTTCCATTTGCAGAATAGAACCAGGCTTCTTTGCTCTTTCGTTAATGATAGTTCTAAACCATTATATTATAAATTATAGTCCAGGGCATTTCCCCGCAGATGCATTTGCGCTTTTCTGCTTACTCCTATCACAGGGCAAGGTCAGCCTGTAATTTATCCTCAAGGACAGCTAGTGCAGCCGGCACACAGAGGTTCTGCGGCAACTTCCAAATTCCAAATCTTGTACTAAAATATTAAGAAGGCTGGTACCAATCCTGGATCTTCCGAAGATCCCAGAAGATCACTGGCTGCTCTTCCAGAGGGCACAGGTTCAATCCACAGCCCCCACATGGCAGCTTACAACTGTCTGTAACTGCAGTTTGAGGAGATCTGACACCCTCACACAGACATAGATGCAGGCAAAATACCAATCAATGCCCATAAAATTAAAAATGTAGATTATTTTTTAAAAAATTATAGTTGTTCTATTTCCTCTTGAAAAGTTTAAAAATGCTTTCTAAGTGTAATTTACTTACATAGAATCTCTTTTATTTCCCTCCCAAAATGGTATTGTGATGCTGTCAAGGTGACCCTAAGGAAACAGTTCATGGTTTGTTCTTTTTGTTAATGTCATGCATTTTCTAAAATTCCTGTAAGTAAAACAGGCATGTCAGTGTATATGAGAGAGCATGGCTGTAACATTTGCAATGGTCAATCTCAGGAGAGGAGTGCAATTCCTTCTTTTCCCTTGTTCAGGGTTCGCTGTGCCTGAATGTGTAGCTGGTTTGCCCAAGCAATCCAACTCCGAGGGATTCCTATGAAAAGTCAGACTGATTTGGGAAACATTTTATTTGCAATGCTCTGAGAAAAAGACTGTGTAAACTGGAGGAAAATATTCTGCTGTCAGACAGTGTCTTAGCCATAAGAGTCTGTCTTTAAAGGGACGCCGCGTAGCCAGCCAACTGTCCCCAAGACCTAGATAAGCAGACACAGTGAGTGTTACTTGCTGAGAAAGACTTAGACCTAAAACACCGCAACTATTAAATGGGACTGTACAGAGGTCGAATCTAGGCAAATGTCACTAGTCAGGGTGATTGGGACGGTAGCCCAGGCTGTTGAGAATGTCTCTTTGTAAAGCCATGTCTTGAAGGCCAGCATTCCCCACCAGTTCTGTATTGCCAAGTTGCAATGGAGTCTCAGAAAGACAGACTGGCAGGGCCCAGGTCCCCACCCTGGCCTTCAGACTTACATAGAAAACATGTATGTCCTTTTGCATGCATGTAGAAGTACAGGATGAGGTGTGCTGAGAGGCCATGCTGGTGTCTTTGCACTGTCTTCCTTTAACACAGAGTGCAGTTGATCAGGACTTCAGAGATATTAGTACTCACACACCTCAAGTAAGTCAGGTATGGATTACCTGTGGCTCTCCACACCCTAGTCCCTAATGCTTAGGGTTTAGTTTTCCTTCTTTTATAAAGACAATGGTTAATTTTGAGCCTATGAAATTTTTAACAATTTGATCTGATCAACAACTTTTTCCCGTCTTAGGAACTAACATGGGACAGGTCACTAGGCAATGAACAAACTTACAATTAGCTTCCATTCTGGGAATGTTTAAAATGGCAGTCATATTTAAAATAAATGATATGCAATTTCCTTTAAAATTTTATTTTACAGGTCTTAATTAAAATATTTTTTCACAGAAAAATAATTACAAATATAAGAAAAAAAGAAGCCATCAATTAGTTGACTTGAAAGACCTTCAAGGCTGAAGAAGACTCCTGTGATGTACAAAGCATCTTACGGATTAGAGGCCACCAGCTGACTGTAGCCCTGCCATCTTCTCATTTAAGGCATAATTCCTTCACAATCAGGTAATAGTTCGCTATCCATGTTGACTGTACTTTAGATATTTGCTCTTTCCAATTCAGCCTGCTGAGAGTTTAAAAGACATTAATTACCCAACCGCTTCTATGCTTGAAACTGTGTATGGGAAATGTTGATGTCTGATGTACTTCTCTGGCTTCCAGTGGCCGGAACCCACCTAACCCTCAGCATTTCACCAAGAGGCAAATTCTGCTTACAACTTACGGTCTCCTCTCAAAAAAATGTTACTGTTACTTTACTGTGTTCTGCTCAGAAATACTTAAGACTCCTTGGTTTTCTTTTATCCAGATGAGCTCAGCATAAGGTAATCACTTTGTACAAGGAGAGTGGGACAGCATCTTCATGACAGGACAGGGTGATGTAAGTGTTTGTCCCTTCTATTCCAAAGCAAATGATGATGTCTTAGTTTCTATTATATGGTTTTTCTGTACGTAGCAATCACTCCTAGTACTGCTAACTCAATTGAGTACATACCACTATGAGTAGATGGCATGATATACTATAATATGTATATATGCCATGGAACACTTGTAGAGGTCAGAGGACAACCTGCAGGAGTTGACTTCTTCTACCATGTGGATGTCTGGGATGGGACTCAGGCCATCAGGTTTAATAGCAGGTGCCTTTACTTGCTGAGCCAAATAGCCAGACCATAACGCATATTTTAAAGCATTTTCATAAGATTAAAAAGGACAAAAGTTAACTGATGAGCTGTATCTCTCATCCCACAGAACAGGTTATGTAATGGTTTGGGGTGGTTTGGGGTTTGACTAGGTTTCTGTTACACATGTTCATCGTCATGCTTCTGAGTTCTGGCCATCCGTGTTGAATTCCTATCAGAAGTACTGCACAGATTTGGATGCTTATGATTTGATAAATAAGCCAGTGTCATGTAGTGTTTTGGGCTCTAGTTTTTCCTTAGGTCAGGGCATGTGTGCCTCTTCCATTGGAAAGCCAGGGGAAAGCCCTATCAAATGGCTTTGTTATATGCAACTATTATTTTGAAAAGTCATACTTTCAAGCATAATGAAGAACAAAGATTGGGACTCAGAAGACAGAACACAAAATAAGCCAAGTAATCCTGTATAACGAATTTTGTGATATTGAGTATACTTTTGGGATTTTTAGGTTTAATGAGAATTCATTATTCTAGTTAATGTAGATACCGTATGAAGTATTTGACTTAGTACCTTAGGATAAAATGATTCTACCAAAAAATAAGTAATTTGATAGTCAAGAATGGCCACAACTATCAACTCAGCACTAGGAGACTGATGCAGGAGAATTGCAAGTTACAGGCTAATACAGGCTACTTAGAAAGATCTTGTCTTTAACGAATCATGAATAGATAAGTAGATAAGCAACCAAAAAAAAAATGAGCAAGAGAGAGGCCAGGGCTAGAACATTCTGGGTCAAGCTACCTCCCTAAGTTTGTAACTGGAGGCAACATGACAGGACTTCATTTGTCTCCATAGATAGTCTTGGATACCAGTTCATCAACAGAAACACCCTGCAATGGTCCCATGCTGAAGGTTTGATGAGTTGTGGTGAGAAAATCAAGCTAAGCAAAGGAAGCAGCAAGTCAAACTCTCAACATAATACAACACAAAATACCCTTATGCCAATCTCCACTTAGTTGCTCTTTTCTGATTTTGTTAGTCTTATTTATTTTCTACTTTTTTAAACAATCTTTTATTTATTTTACATACCAATCCTAGTTCTACCTCTTTCTCCTCCTCCTCCTGCTCTCTTCCACCTTCTTCCCACCTCACCCCCATCCCCTCTTCAGAGAGGGTAAGGCCTCCCATGGGGAGTCAACAAAGCCTGTCACATCATGCTGAGGTAGGACCAAGCCCCTCAGGCCTGTATCTAGGCTAAGCAATGTCTCTCTCCAGAGGGATCCACTTAGTTTCTTAATCCAAAAACAATCAGCTGGAGAAGCGAGTAGTGTTAAGAGGGTCACATTCAACCTTACATTGGCTGTTCACTGCAGTGACAAGAGCCCAGCTGCCTGCGTGGCATCACTAGCCTCAAACCAACTTAGCACACAGCAGGCAGCAGCTTTGTTTTTAAAGTGTACACACATCTGTCCAGTAGTCCCTGAATCCTAACAGGGACAGCAAACTCTCCGTGCTGTCTATAAAAACAGACTTCAATTTCTCTCTTTTCTTGGCATTTTTATTTTCTATTTCAGACACAGGCACATCAAAGACACCATTAATTCAATGTTTTTAGACTAGCAGCTGCTCTACCACAATTCATCAGTCCCTAATGTCTGGCCAGCAACTCAAAGGTACTTCAGCCTCCTCACAAAGGATGACCCCTGCTCAGCTCCCATAAGTGTGTCTGTGTGCATGTGTGTGCACGCATGTGTTTATGTAGATAGATTAGTAACCTCGCTCAAGTTGGATCTGTATTTGAGGGCATAGGATTGGCTGCTTGCATGGAAATCACCACAGAATGTACCAGTTGAAGAGAATAGTCTAACTTCTGGGAAGGGAATCAGGTGACTTTTTCCTTTTCTTCCTCTTCTTCTTCTTCTTCTTCTTCTTCTTCTTCTTCTTCTTCTTCTTCTTCTTCTTCTTCTTCTTCTTCTTCTTCTTCTTCTTTTTAATTTTCGAGACAGGGTTTCTCTGTAGCTTTTGGTTCCTGTCCTGGAACTAGCTCTTCTAGACCAGGCTGGCCTCGAACTCACAGAGATCCACCTGCCTCTGCCTCCTGAGTGCTGGGATTAAAGGCATGCGCCACCACCACCCAGCTAGGTGACTTTTTCTTGTTCAGCATATAGACCCTTTTACTCCCAAAGTAAGCTTCAACAGCATCTTTCTCGGTGTTGCTGCTCTCCCAGTGTACTCCTAATGACTACCCAAATATCCTGAAATTATGTCATATTTGT